>NC_062536.1:22762112-22794612 GCF_022655615.1 Tachysurus fulvidraco
CACACACACACACACACTCCTTCTCTTCACCTTTCCGGAAGCGTGGATCTAGAGCCTTGTTATCTGTCGCGCTGCCGCCGTTAAAGAGTCTCGGGATGACGGAGAAGATGCAGAGCGCGGCGGTGAAGAGCAGCACGAGCTGCTGTGAGGAAGACAACACCATGATGCGCGTGCACTACACACCGTATTATAACCTGCACGAGGAGCCGCGCTGCTGCTACAGTTTACTACGATAACTTCCGCTTCCGCGCGCTCTAACATGAGGAACGTCAACAACCGCGTTATCACCATCATCAGCAACAGCAGCAGCGCCCTCTACTGCAGCGGAGACTGACGGTGACACACACACACACACACACACACACACACACACACACACACACACACACACACACACACACACACACACACACACACACACACACACACACACACAAGCATTTCAATAGCTTTGTTTTATTAAGAACAGTAAATGAGTCTTTAGTTCATGGCGCCCAACTGTTTTTTTGCAGCACGACGGCACCGTTGTGCACGCGCGTTCAATGTAACGTGCACGGCGCTAGGCGCGTTCTCGCAACAACTTTTGCATTTACACTGTTTGCGTAGCGAACTTCTCTAGACGATCTATTTTTAGCTGCATTTTAGCAACAGCGCCCTCTATGGTCACAGCATACGCAACATACACGGGTCACACACACACACACACACACACACACACACACACACACACACACACACACACACACCCCAACCTCATACGCACCCATCCTAGCACGAAACAATCATGTCCCTAAACATGTCTGTGTTTGTGCTGAACTGTTTTATATGGGAGCAACATTACACATGATAAAGGGGTCCGAAAAGGTAATAAACACTTACAATAAACACCACCAGTCATAATCAATCTCTCCCCCCCTCCCCACTCTCTCTCTCACACACACATACATGCGCGCACACACAAACACACACATTAATAAATGGAAATTAAATAAATACCCTGTATTTGGTTAAATTGTGGTCAGCGATCCTTAAAAAACACAATAACTCCCCCACTATTGTTTTGTTTTTGTTTTTTTTTTTTAGGGGGGGGGGGTCACGCTTGCCTGTCTTCAAAACTTGAGAGCCCTGTAGCAGTGTGTGTAGCAGTGTGTTTGTATAGCAGTGTGTGTGTGGCAGTGTGTTTGTGTAGCAATGTGTGTAGCAGTGTGTTTGTGTAGCTGTGTGTGTGTAGCAGTATGTTTGTGTAGCAGTGTGTGTGTAGCAGTGTGTTTGTGTAGCAATGTGTGTAGCTGTGTGTGTGTAGCAGTATGTTTGTGTAGCAGTGTGTGTGTGTGTGTAGCAGTATGTTTGTGTAGCAGTATGTTTGTGTAGCAGTGTGTGTAGCAGTATGTTTGTGTAGCAGTGTGTTTGTGTGGCAGTGTGTTTGTGTGGCAGTGTATGTGTAGCAGTGTGTTTGTGTGGCAGTGTGTGTGTGTGTGTGTGTGTGTAGCAGTGTGTGTGTAGCAGTGTGTGTGTATCAGTGTGTGTGTAGCAGTGTGTTTGTGTAGCAGTAACACTCCACTGATCGGAACTGTACAAGGGAACTATTACAGGGAGTTTAAACAGAACTGGACCACAGATTTGCCCCCTGGGTAAATACACCACCCTGACTGAGGCAATTGTTCATAAACATTTCGTCTGAATGTCTAGGGAGAAATCAGACTGGACTTTAAACTGAGTGTCCACTAGGCCCTGCCCTCCTTCTCGATGAGGAAATTTGACTAAAATCAGAAGCAACTTTTTGTAAAACCTTAATTCCATTTTGGTTTTGTACTAAACCCATAACATCATCGGCATACGTAGATAAAACATGTGGAGCTTTAAAATCAGGAACAATCAAACCATTTAAAGTCATTCGTAATCTGTGTAAAAAAAGTTCAGTTGATTGAGTGTATAACATACCTGATAGCGAACAGCCTTGTCTGATTCCCCGATTTACATTAAAAGGAGCACTTAACCCTCCGTTGATCTTGAGTACAATTTTAACATCCTGGTACATCACCTGTCATGTCATATCATGTCATTGCTATAAGACTGGGGTTGAGACCAAAAGCCTCCAGAGTTTTCCAGAGGTGTTGGTGCTCAACCCTGTCAAAAGCTTCTTCTTGATCCAGTGAAATCAGACCAAGGTCATTTGCCAATGAGCTGGAGACGTCCAAAAAGGCCCGAATCAGAGAAACATAATCAACGATGGATCTGTTGGACACACAGTATGTTTGGTCAACGTGCATTACAGGGTCCATGACATCTCTGAGAAGGCTAGCCAGTGTAAGTACACCTCTCCAGCTGCTCAGGGGTAGACACATTTCCTCACAGCTTTAAGTGAGTACCACCAGCAGATCCTCTCCCAGTTCATGCCAGAAGAACTTATAGAATTACGCTGGTAGGCTGTCTATTCCTGGTGCTTTTCCACCCACCATTGTGTTCAAGGATGCCTGCAGCTCTTCCAGAACCAGCGGGCCTTCCAGTGCAGCGTTATCCTCTGGGGAAACCATTGGGAGCCCTCTTTGAAAGCCTTCTAACAGCTCTTCATTGTCACTGTATTCACTCTCGTACAGATCTCTTTAGACAGTATGCCACAAACTTCTACAGAGATCTGTACGAGAGTGAATACAGTGACAATTCCAAGTCATTAAGAGAGCTGGAGATAGATATAGTTTTTTAAACTAGTCTTTAAAAAACTATATCTCTCTCCAGCTCTCTTAATGACTTGGTGATGTCCCTTGTGACATTGGCAGTGTACTCCTGACAGAGCTCCTGGATTAAAACCTTTGGAATGTTTTATGTCATAATTTATTTATTTATTTTTTGGTGGGGGCGGCAGGGATCTAGTAGGGACGCACTGTATACAAGGGAAGGGCTAGTCATATTTTCGTTATCACATGATGACTGGCATTTTGTAAACATCTCTCTCCAAATAGGCTTAATTACGGTGGCCGAGAAGTGCAAAACACATTAACAAATCCACAAATCAAAAAACACATCAACAAATCTGAAAACACAATGACAATTCAGACAACCCAGAAACGGTAGGTATAGTTTGTGAATGGAAACTTACCGATCATCAGATGAGACACCTGTCACTCAAGATATACAGGTATGGAATATTATGTGTAATGTGTAAAGTTCTCCATTTAAATATAAGAAAAGAACAAAATTGATCCACAATAATCCATTCCATCTTTTCCCTGCGGCAGACTGTTGAACTTCAAGTATACCTTGAGTGACAGGTGTCTTGTCCAATGATCGGTAAGTGTTCTAATCACAAACTATACCTACCGTTTCCGGGTTGTCTGACTTGTCGTTGTGTTTTCGGATTTGTTGTTTTGTTAACGTGTTTTACACTTCTCGGCCACCGTACTTAATAATTTTATTAGCACTAAGTAAATTAAAATGTGTTGCACTGTTGATGTTATAGGTCACTTTTAAAATCATGTCATTTTTGATATCCTGGCCATGGATGCCTTAATCATTGCATCTGTCTTTCAAAGATGTCCGCTAAAAGGCAACAAAGCATTCTCTCATTTGCCATGAGAGGAAATCCCCCTAAAAAGGCCAGGTTACAGGATGCTGGCCCAGAGAAGGTGGTGAAAAGGGTAGGCCCAGTAGAGGAGGAGACAATGCAGGTGGAAGAAATAGTGCAGGTGGAAAAGGAAGAGAAAGTGCAGGTGTAGGACAGTGGAAGAGATGGTGGAGGAGATGCCTATAGGGTGTCAGAAGAGACCATCAAAACAAAAGGGAGAAAAGTACCAGGAGCAGCCACCTACAAAAACTCTTTTAATAATGAATGGACCTCTAAATGGCCATTTATTACTGTAGGAAGCACCAGCTCCTATTACTGGTGCTCTGTCTGCCACCAAGAGAACTCCTGTGTGGGATGTGACAAGGCATATAGAAAGTAAGGGGCATCAGGGCAAACAGCAGGCACTGAAGTCAACCAGCAAAGTCAACAACCTTTACTTGACAGTGAATGCAGAAATGAGTGTGCAAGAGGTCAAGGTACATTACATTAAAAGGTTGATTACATTGTTCATGAATACCTTTTTTTCTAATTAATACAACTACTTGGCCATGTTTTTTGTTGACGTTCCATGTTCACGTGTCTGCCCCGCCCTTGTATCTTCCTCCCTGCTTCTGCACACCGGTTCCTTGTGTGTCTGATTGTCTTTTCTATTTAGTTGAGCCGCATTGCCTTGAGCAGCGCAGAATCCTATGTTGTCTTTTGTTGTCGTCTTGTGTCCAATCTGGTTTTGTCTGTGTCCCTGTGTAAGGGGATAAATATTACAGAGGGTTCTTTAAATAAATCCTGCTGTAATGTATTTGCACATTCTATTGGCTGCACCGGTGGCGCTATGGAGTGCTGAGTTTGAAATATCTGCAGCAGAGTTAGAGAAAACTGCTGTGGGTGAGTTGGTTCTTTTGCAGCTCCGTGCTAAAAGTTATAAAATATTGGTTTAATGTTCGAATATTAGACAATGTATGTAAGGGATTGCACACAGTGGGCACTGGTTGATTTTTGGAGTGTTTTCTGTATATATTTTGTTGAAATTATCATACTTTTATTTCCGTTTGCTAATGTGCGCCATTTTCCCATGTGCTCTAACTGCGTGAAATGGTTTCTTGAGTAGACGGAGCTGCATCCCAGCTGAAAAGACTCACTATTCTCTCCTTTTTACTGCTCTGTGTGCAGAAAATAAACGGTAATATCATCCACATTGAGTGTGTCTGCTGTTGAGGAGTGGATCAGCTTGGGCCAGATTAGACCAAAGGTCACACCTGTTTCATGTTTTTACTTCATTAAAACCTGTTTATTTTTACGCTATCCTGCATTTGGGTCCATTTTTCCCCCCAGCGTCTACTGACAACCAATTCTATGTTTATGGCATATATCAGAAATTAGTCCATGACATGGACAGAAAACAGCTCTGCAATGTATTTTTATTGTTACTAGAATTCATCATTTTAATGCACATGCAGACACGGGTTAAATCAGAGTTAAAACTTGTATTCAGCATAGCTATATGTTTTTTCATTTGTTTCTGTTGCAGACGAGTGGAGCTGAGGTGAAGGCTGCCGTAACAATGGTTCAACACAGTTTCCTTTGCTGTGGCTGACCATTTCAGCCCCGTGTACAGGGAATGCTTAAAAGACTCTCCCACAGCTCAAAAACTCAAGAGTGCCAGCACAAAAACTATGTGCATCATTAATCAAGCATTTGCACCACATTATAGAAACGAGCTGGTGATGAGGGAAAATCCCTTTACACTGGTCACGGATAGCTCAAATGACACGGGTAAATAGCCTGTTTTCTTTTCCTCATGTTCATGTCACACACACTGAAATAATACATGCATGCAGAGTTATGTTCCATAATGTTACAGGACTACAGAACATGAACCCCTTACCTGTAAGGGTATTTGATACCACCAAAGTTGTGCACAGATTTATTGATCTGGAACAATTGGAAGAAGCTGTGGCACAGCTGATGTCATATATATACACTGCTCAAAAAAATAAAGGGAAGACTTAAACAACACAATGTAACTCCAAGTCAATCACACTTCTGTGGAATCAAACTGCCCACTTAGGAAGCAACACTGATCAATTTCACACGCTGTTGAGCAAATGGAATAGACAACAGGTGGGAATTATAGGCAATTAGCAAGACACCCCCAATAAAGGAGTGGTTCTGCAAGTGGTGACCACAGACCACTTCTCAGTTCCTATGCTTTCTGGCTGAAGTTTTGGTCACTTTTGAATGCTGGTGGTGTTTTCACTCTAGATGGAGCATGAGACGGAGTCTACAACCCACACAAGAGTAGTGCAGCTCATCCAGGATGGCACATCAATGCGAGCTGTGGCAAGAAGGTTAGCTGTGTCTGTCAGCGTAGTGTCCAGAACATGGAGGCACTACCAGGAGACAGGCCAGCACATCAGGAGACGTGGAGGAGGCTGTAGGAGCGCAACAACCCAGCAGCAGGACCCCTTCCTCCACCTTTGTGCAAAGAGGAACATGAGGAGCACTGCCAAAGCCCTGCAAAATTACCTCCAGCAGGCCACAAATGTGCATGTGTCTGCTCAAACAATCAGAAACTGACTCAATGAGGGTGGTATGTGGGCCTGACGGCCACAGGTGGGGGTTGTGCTTACAGCCCAACACCAGGCAGGACGTTTGGCATTTGCCAGAGAACACCAAGATTCACACTGAGCACATCTGGGCATCTCCAGACTCTGTCACGTCTGTCACATGTGCTCAGTGTGAACCTGCTTTCATCTGTAAAGAACACAGGACGCCAGTGGTGAATTTACCCATCTTGGTGTTATGAGTATTTCTTTAGCTGCTGAACAGTAAACTAATTGAAAATAATTCTATTAATAATAATTCCACTACTGACTAAAACAGACTGATACACAACAGAAAGAAGGAGTTTGTGCTCATCTTCACTCATTCCCAGGTGAGTCTCCTCATAAAGGTGCAGTCTAAAATGACTGAGATTAAACAGAACCCAGTTTGGGTCGATTCTGAACTCCAGCACTGGGTACAATGTGGACTGATCCAGTGGGAGTTGTTTTAACTCAGCAACGTTGTGTTATAATGTTAACCCTACATGTTATAGTCATTTATTTTTATTACAAACATGTTTCTCTTCAGAAATACATTCTGTAACTGTATATTGTGTTAGACACACATTTACGTTTGAAGAACTTTATTTACATAGATTATATATTTGAAGAACAAAAATAGTTTTTCTACAGAATGTTAGACTATTAATTTTACACAACAAAAATAATGACATTGTATTTATGTATTTTATTCTTTATAAATGTATGATGTATTTATACAGTATAATTTTAATGTACCCAGTAATATAGCTGTAAGTGTACATGTGTAAAAAGTGTAAATTATATCACAATAATACACAAATAATAAATGACACAAACAGTAAAATGAACAGGGTTCAGCTCGAGTTCATGTGGATTTTCACCTGCTGTTACAAATAATCCCTCAGGTTTTTATGGGATTGAGGTCCAGGGAATTTTATCCAGGGATCAGAGGTCATTATAAACTCAGTGTAGAATTGTGTTTAGTCTGATTCACTGTACACGATGAACACACACTTCTCACGTCTCTGTGTGTGTTTAATGTGTTAGAACTAAATGAGTGATGTGTTAATAAACATGTTCTCTATTCTCCATCATGGTAATGCAGGAACACTGGAGTCTTCATCACACACAGATATTCATTAGAAGCTGAATATGAAAGAAAAAGATGTGAATTAATCAGCACAAAGTGGACTGTGGTACTTCATGACCAACAGCATGTAATCATCTCTGCTCCAACAGAAACATCATCTCCTGTTTATAATGAATCATTCAACATTTCTTCATTCTTACTAACATCTGTGTTCTAACATTTAACTAGAACAAATGAGAACTTCCACAAGTTCTAACAGGATAATGAGCAGATCTTTACCCATCACATCACTGCTCTTATCCAATCACAGGAGCTTTTTTATATAACAAACACTACTGTGTCATTTAGATCTTGTTCTACATTTATATTTAAGTGCAGACTTTAAGAACAAACTCAGGTGAATTTTACAGGAATGACAGAAGACACAATGTTCATTAACAATCACTCTCATCAACTCATTGGTGACTTTTTGTAGACTGTCTGAATCCCTGTTTTCTGCCTTCACATGAATTTTACATCAACACACTTTACTGAACACAAAACAGCATTAAAGAGAATCGTTAGAAAAATCCTGATTAAACAGAATATAGTGACATTTTCTAACCTGATAATGTGAAAGTTATTGAAGAGAAATGTGATGTGTATCAATGTGTAATGATAATGAGGGTAAACTTTTATTAACAGCTCATTACTCACCTCACTGTCTGTAGTTTGTAATGTTCATCATCCTTAAGATCAGACAGCAGCTTCTTTACTGAGTCTCCTAGTTTATTACAGGACAGATCCAGTTCTCTCAGGTGTGAGGGGTTTGATCTCAGAGCTGAAGTCAGAGCAGCACAGCCTTCATCTGAGACACCACACCTATACAACCTGTATAGAGACACAATAACACACTCTTCACTGGTTGTACACAGGGACGTTTCTAGTGTTTAATCACTTTCATCACAGGCACACAGTGTGTATTATTGTGGACTGAGTAACACACACTTTACAGACCAGGACAACACATAAGACTAGAACTTGGACTTTTTCTGGACTTTCATACACAACACTGAGACATCAGCCAGATTTTATTTTACACAGAACATATTTCATATATTGCAGTATTTAACACATCTGAACTTTATTAAAACACTCACATTGTTCTGCCACTGATCCATATTCACATTTATTTTTACACTCCATTAAACTGATCCTTACATTTCTATTTGTTACATCTATTCTATTTTTATTCTAGTTTCTTTTTTATTATTCTATTTTATTTGATGTTTAAATCACAGACAGATTAAAAACATGTCACTACGTGTCGTACTGTGTATGGTTGTGTATGTGAGAAATAAAATATTAATGTCAATGTTTTCTGTAACTTTTCTCTGTTTCACATCTCAACAAAATCTCTGTTTTAATCCGAGTTCACATGAACAGATCTTTCTTGAGAAGATCAGACTGTCAGTAATCAGACCTAAAACAGGGTCAGACTCTAATTAGTGTTTGGAGAAGTTGTTAGTTCATTGGTGTATTATTTAACCCCAGACAGTGAAAGTGTAAATGGTTTATTCAGTATTGACAAGAACAACTGTGACTGTGTTTTATTTATACACAATGTGTTTATCTATTATTACGACCTGGATGAAGATTAGACCATGATTTATTATTAATGTTTTAATAGATGATCTTACCTCAGTGTCTCCAGTTTACAGTGAGGATTCTCCAGTACAGCAGAGAGAATCTTCACTCCTGAGTCTCCTAGTTTATTACAGGACAGATTCAGGTGTCTCAGGTGTGAGGGGTTTGATCTCAGAGCTGAAGTCAGAGCAGCACAGCCTTCATCTGAGACATCACACTCATGCAACCTGTATAGAGACACAATAACACACTCATCACTGGTTGTACACAGGGACGTTTCTAGTGTTTAAGCAATTTGATCTTTTTTATTTATTTATTTTTTTTGCAAATCACCAACAAAACCTTTATTTGTTTATTTATTTGTTTGTTTGTTAGTTTGTTAGTTTGTTTGTTAGTTTGTCATCATATAATGTAAGAAACCTGAATGTAACTTTGAGCTGCAGATCATTTTATTATTTCAGATTTACATTTTATTTCACTGTAAAGATCTTTACTACAATTACACATGTAAACTTTTTTAGCTAAACAACCTTAAACCCACAACTAGTATTTTTGTAAGAAAACTAACTAACTAGTCGTCTAAATGAATAAATCACTTCAAAAAGCTTTCACTGATGACTAAATCACATCCAGTTTTAGAGTTTAGAAATGAGAAGAGAAAAGAAAAGCTTCTTTTAGCAGTTAACAATTTAACATTATTGATCAAATCTGTGGCAAATAAATCAGATGTGTAAAACAGGAAGTGGTCATTCATCTAAATCCACATTCACATACTGCTCATTAACACAGTGATAAGTGTTAGTCTGGTAGTTACATCTCCTCAGTCCTCACGTACAATGTGGGATTATTAATTATCATCTGACTGCAAGTCCACATTTCTACTGAGAAAAGTGAACAAAGGAGCACAGTGGGGGGGAGGGGCACATTATGGGGCAGGGCATGTGAAGGGGGTGTCATAGTGAGGTGCAGGGCAGAGTGATGGGATCAAAGTTAGGGGGTAGGACACAGTGAGGGGCTGGGGCACAGTATGGGGCGGGGCATGTGAAGGGGGTGTCATAGTGAGGCGCCATGGGATCAAAGTTAGGGGGTAGGACACAGTAAAGAGGACTTGGTACAGTACGGGGCATGACGGGGCACAGTGAGGGGGCGGGGCACAGGGGTGTCAAAATGAGGGGGTGGGGCACAACAAGGAGACGGGGCACATTGATGGGCGTAGCTTATGATGGGTGGGGCTTATGACTGAAGGGTACAGGATATTTTCACTATTTTCACAGCTAACATTACAATCAGTCTTCATGTTTTAAATCATGATGTAAATATTAATGTGTGATGAAGACGAAGCCTATTTTCAGACATATCTACTGTAATCTACATCATCAGACACTGATTTATCAGGAACATTTTACTGGGGCTCGAGTGTCGACCCTGACTGTAGACAGTGTGTATTATTGTGGACTGAGTAACACACACTTTACAGACCAGGGGTCTCGTTTATAAAGCGTGCATACGCACAAAACGGGTCTGGAAACGTGCGTACGCCAGTTTTCGCGCAAAGGTTGTGATCTATAAAAAACAAACTTGACGTGAGAATTTGTGCACCTTTAAGCAAACTTTGAGACGTGCATACACAGATTCTGGAGACAAAGGGAATTGGCGACACAGATGGTGAGGTCGTGAACTGAAGTTAGATTGTAGAAAATTCATGTGAGAAGAACGATTATAAGAATGAATGAAATCAAATTTTCACTCCATTTCATATGTTATATCCACATTATCATGAAGATTAAATCCAACAGTGTTATTTGTGCCGATTGTTTTAGGCTACATACATCTAGTAAAATCCAAACATAATTCAAAATGTATTAAAAATAAAATAATAATAATCAGCGCTACTCCGTCCAGGGTGTATCCTGCCTTGATGCCCAATGACGCCTGAGGAAAGGCACAAGCTTACCGTGACCCGAGTAGTTCGGATAAGCGGTAGAAGAAGAATGAATGAATGAATGAATACTCAGCGCTGCCTTACAGTCACATTGTCCACAACGGGAGTGCAGGAGGAGATGGTGAGACTACATGTGATACAGAATAACATGAAATACCCTTTTATTAGAGAACTGCAGAACACAGTGTACAAACTAAACATTTTCCTTAATGTACATATATCATAAAATGTCAGTCTGCAAATACAGTCATGAAGCACAATCACTACTCATCATCAGTCTTAACTATTACGGTGTTCATTACAAAACCGTCATGAAGAAGCATGTGTTCACTATAACATTTTCGTCTTAAATTTTCGCCCACAAATTAATTCTCTGATTTTGTCAAGGTGTTAACGATCAGTCTAATTGCTAGAAACATATAAATCCTCCGGTGACCAGGGTATGTAATGCTTCATGATGGCACTGCTGGCACTGTTGGAGGATTACGCAATGGGAGAATAAGGAGAGAACGAGTTTTCAGGGACCATGATGATTTCCTGGCCCATTATTATGACAGGCTAATAAGCCGATTTAGATTCCCTAGAGCTGTGCTCTTAGATATGTGTGTTGAATTGGGTCCAGTATTAGAGAGGGCAACACGCCGGAACCATGCCATCCCAGTCCAAACACAAGTCCTCACCACTCTGGGGTTCTTGGCAACTGGCTGTTTCCAGCGGGAATTGGCAGACAGGTAAATTATTTATGTAATAAAATATATATAATGTAATCCTCAACTTTGTGTCTAAAACCTTTTCATATATGAAATAATTCTATTGGAATCTATCATCTCACCCTGTAGGTCTGGTATATCACAGCCGTCCCTGAGTGCCATAATATCTGTCGTTTGGAATGGTATACTTAATATGGGTAGTCGGTACATCAGATTCCCCTACACTGTGTGAGATACATCAGGTTCCCCTACACTGTGTGAGATACGTCAGGTTCCCCTACACTGTGTGAGATACGTCAGGTTCCCTACACTGTGTGAGATACGTCAGGTTCCCCTACACTGTGTGAGATACATCAGGTTCCCCTACACTGTGTGAGATACATCAGGTTCCCCTACACTGTGTGAGATACATCAGGTTCCCCTACACTGTGTGTGAGATACATCAGGTTCCCCTACACTGTGTGAGATACATCAGGTTCCCCTAAACTGTGTGAGATACATCAGGTTCCCCTACACTGTGTGTGAGATACATCAGGTTCCCCTACACTGTGTGTGAGATACATCAGGTTCCCCTACACTGTGTGTGAGATACATCAGGTTCCCCTACACTGTGTGAGATACATCAGGTTCCCCTACACTGTGTGAGATACATCAGGTTCCCCTACACTGTGTGTGAGATACATCAGGTTCCCCTACACTGTGTGAGATACATCAGGTTCCCCCCCTACACTGTGTGAGATACATCAGGTTCACTACACTGTGTGAGATACATCAGGTTCCCCTACACTGTGTGAGATACATCAGGTTCCCCTACACTGTGTGAGATACATCAGGTTCCCCTACACTGTGTGTGAGATACATCAGGTTCCCCTACACTGTGTGTGAGATACATCAGGTTCCCCTACACTGTGTGAGATACATCAGGTTCCCCTACACTGTGTGAGATACATCAGGTTCCCTACACTGTGTGAGACACATCAGGTTCCCCTACACTGTGTGTGAGATACATCAGGTTCCCCTACACTGTGTGTGAGATACATCAGGTTCCCTACAGTGTGTGAGATACATCAGGTTCCCCTACACTGTGTGTGAGATACATCAGGTTCCCCTACACTGTGTGAGATACATCAGGTTCCCTACACTGTGTGAGATACATCAGGTTCCCCTACACTGTGTGAGATACATCAGGTTCCCCTACACTGTGTGTGAGATACATCATGTTCCCCTACAGTGTGTGAGATACATCAGGTTCCCCTACACTGTGTGAGATACATCAGGTTCCCCTACACTGTGAGATACATCAGGTTCCCCTACACTGTGTGAGATACATCAGGTTCCCCTACACTGTGTGAGATACATCAGGTTCCCCTACACTGTGTGAGATACATCTGGTTCCCCTACACTGTGTGTGAGATACATCAGGTTCCCCTACACTGTGTGAGATACATCAGGTTCCCCTACACTGTGTGTGAGATACATCAGGTTCCCCTACACTGTGTGTGAGATACATCAGGTTCCCCTAAACTGTGTGAGATACATCAGGTTCCCCTACACTGTGTGAGATACATCAGGTTCCCCTACACTGTGTGTGAGATACATCAGGTTCCCCTAAACTGTGTGAGATACATCAGGTTCCCCTACACTGTGTGAGATACATCAGGTTCCCCTACACTGTGTGTGAGATACATCAGGTTCCCCTACACTGTGTGAGATACATCAGGTTCCCCTACACTGTGTGTGAGATACATCAGGTTCCCCTAAACTGTGTGAGATACATCAGGTTCCCCTACACTGTGTGAGATACATCAGGTTCCCCTACACTGTGTGTGAGATACATCAGGTTCCCCTACACTGTCTGGTACACTGTCTACACAATGTCTGGTTTCCCAAATGTAATCGGCACAATTGACTGCGCTCATGTTGCTATAAGGGCACCATCTGAAAATGAATTTGCTTATGTTAACAGAAAGCATGTGCATTCTATTAATGTGTAAATCAGATGTGACTCCAACACGACCCTCACAAACATTGTGGCACGCTGGCCTGGTTCAACACATGATCCCTTTATCTAGACACATAACAGTGTAGGGAACAGACTAAATGCAGGCGCAGTACGTGATGGCTGGCTTCTTGGTGAGTTTAACTATATTAAAAAGTAGAAAATGTAACAATTTAGTTTTTAATATAATTATAACCTACAGGTGACAGTTACTACCCCTGAGACACTGCTCCTCACCCCATTATTAAACACACAAAGCGCAGAGGAAACTCATTATAACGAGGCCCACTCTCGTGCCTGCGCAGTGATTTGCATTGACTATTTATGGTTAAAAATGGGCGTGTACAGGGCGGGACTTGAGGCTGGTTCACGTACGCACATCTGCAGGTGATCTGTGATTTATAAAGGGAACATTGCTTACAGGTTTGCGTACGCACCGTTTTATAAATTAAACGTAAACATTTAGTAGGGATCCTACACAGTTTTATAAATGAGACCCCAGGACAACATAAGACTAGAACTTGGACTTTTTCTGGACTTTCATACACAACACTGAGACATCAGCCAGATTTTATTTTACACAGAACATATTTCATATATTGCAGTATTTAACACATCTGAACTTTATTAAAACTCTCACATTGTTCTGCCACTGATCCATATTCACATTTATTTTTACACTCCATTAAACTGATTCTTACATTTCTATTTGTTACATCTATTCTATTTTTATTCTAGTTTCTTTTTTATTATTCTATTTTATTTGATGTTTAAATCACAGACAGATTAAAAACATGTCACTACGTGTCGTACTGTGTATGGTTGTGTATGTGAGAAATAAAATATTAATGTCAATGTTTTCTGTAACTTTTCTCTGTTTCACATCTCAACAAAATCTCTGTTTTAATCCGAGTTCACATGAACAGATCTTTCTTGAGAAGATCAGACTGTCAGTAATCAGACCTAAAACAGGGTCAGACTCTAATTAGTGTTTGGAGAAGTTGTTAGTTCATTGGTGTATTATTTAACCCCAGACAGTGAAAGTGTAAATGGTTTATTCAGTATTGACAAGAACAACTGTGACTGTGTTTTATTTATACACAATGTGTTTATCTATTATTACGACCTGGATGAAGATTAGACCATGATTTATTATTAATGTTTTAATAGATGATCTTACCACAGTTTCTCCAGTTTACAGTGAGGATTCTCCAGTACAGCAGAGAGAATCTTCACTCCTGAGTCTCCTAGTTTATTACAGGACAGATTCAGGTGTCTCAGGTGTGAGGGGTTTGATCTCAGAGCTGAAGTCAGAGCAGCACAGTCTTCATCTGAGACACCACACCTATACAACCTGTATAGAGACACAATAACACACTCTTCATCAACACATATAAACCCCTTTATTACAATAACTAAAATATTGTCAGATTTATTAAATAAATAATTGTGACAGAAACCACAAATAAAGATTTCTAGTGAGAAAGTTTCCTCACATCAAATAGACTAGAACACAATAAATGTTCATCTATTACACTGCAGAAAGGCATGAAACACTTTAACTCTGTAAACAATATGGACATCCATGGGTTTACATTTATATCACTTTACTTTTGTAACAGAGATGTTTTTAAATTGTTTTAATATTTCCAACATCAAACTTACCTCTGATTTAATTAAACATCATCATCATCATCATCAGCTGATAAACAGGTTTGTGAACATCAGAATATATAATCAGTACAAATCTGTTCTTAACTTGTTTAAAAGTCTTTCTATTACTAAAGTATACAACACACCAGACAAGACACAACCTTTATAACACCTCTATAAACTTTATAAGGAACCACATAAGTCACCATTAACTTTCAGTAGACTTTCAACATCACTGTACAAAACCTTTATCATGGAAACAAAATCAGGACTAAAACTAAATGCTGTGAACACATTCATAAATAGTTGTGTTCGACTCGGTCACAAGTCTTTTCTAGGTCTACTGACACTAGACCAAAATCTGGTTAAGACTCTTACTGATATCTAAACGATCCCAGATAACAGAAATATTATAAACATTCATCTTCCTGGGACACAATCTGTCTGATCACGATGGACGACTTGTTCTAACACTTCACTCAGTCTGTTGGCCAAAACCTTGGGGAGTAATTTATAATCTCTGAATAACAAACTCAGCAGTGTCCAGTTTTTAATATCATTTAGGTCAGGTGTAGGTTCCCCTTCAGAGAGGGCTTTTAGTACTGGGGGAATATTGTTCCTCTCTTGTGGTCCTCACTAAAGCTGGATCATGTTGATAGACTTGTGTTTCTAATGTAACCCAGATAAAGTTATGGCTGTTGGTTTTAGATTTATGTATTTATGCAAAACAACTTGTTTGTATTCCATATAAATAGATTTACAAAAGAATGTTGTGAATGTTAAAATTCATTGGCCAGTAAAGAGTCATGTGATATCTATAAAAGATAACCGTAATTAAAAAATACAAATTATTTGTTAAATTTTTTTTGTTTAAATAATATACATAGGCTGTTAAAAATTATTTAAAAAGAACTCTGTTGAAGTTTTTATTATGTGTCACGTGATGATGCATGCGGGTGCTCGTGGATAGAGCAGAGAGAGCGTGAGAGAGAACAAAGGAGGAAGAGGAAGACAACGGAGCTGCTGAACTAAAAAGTACGACCTGTTCTTTGATTAGTGTAAAGAAGCTAATTAGGTGTTTAACCTGAACCCTGTGTAGTGATAGTTTCTGTTCAGAGTGGAAAACACATAGGAAATACGTGGACATCGCATCTGACGATCGGAGATTTCAGTTGTGGATTGAACATTGTAGTTACATCAGAGTCTGTGAGAAATCATCAGTGTGCAGTGAAAAGAAACAATCTTCCTCCTCAGGACATTGATGATGAACCTAAAACTTCTGCTTCAGTCTCACTATTAGAGAATGTGTCTTACTGAGGAGAAGGTCATGTGATGCTCAGAGAGATGATCTTACCTCAGTATCTCCAGTTTACAGTGAGGATTCTCCAGTACAGCAGAGAGAATCTTCACTCCTGAGTCTCCTAGTTTATTACAGGACAGATCCAGGTGTCTCAGGTGTGAGGGGTTTGATCTCAGAGCTGAAGTCAGAGCAGCACAGCCTTCATCTGAGACATCACACTCATACAACCTGTATAGAGACACAATAACACACTCTTCATCAACAGATTTTTAAACCCCTTTATTACAATAACTAAAATATTGTCAGATTTATTAAATAAATAATTGTGACAGAAACCACAAATAAAGATTTCTAGTGAGAAAGTTTCCTCACATCAAATAGACTAGAACACAATAAATGTTCATCTATTACACTGCAGAAAGGCATGAAACACTTTAACTCTGTAAACAATATGGACATCCATGGGTTTACATTTATATCACTTTACTTTTGTAACAGAGATGTTTTTAAATTGTTTTAATATTTCCAACATCAAACTTACCTCTGATTTAATTAATCATCATCATCATCATCAGCTGATAAACAGGTTTGTGAACTTCAGAATATATAATCAGTACAAATCTGTTCTTAACTTGTTTAAAAGTCTTTCTATTACTAAAGTATACAACACACCAGACAAGACACAACCTTTATAACACCTCTATAAACTTTATAAGGTACCACATAAGTCACCATTAACTTTCAGTAGACTTTCAACATCACTGTACAAAACCTTTATCATGGAAACAAAATCAGGACTAAAACTAAATGCTGTGAACACATTCATAAATCGTTGTGTTCGACTCGGTCACAAGTCTTTTCTAGGTCTACTGACACTAGACCAAAATCTGGTTAAGACTCTTACTGATATCTAAAAGATCCCAGATAACAGAAATATTATAAACATTCATCTTCCTGGGACACAATCTGTCTGATCACGATGGACGACTTGTTCTAACACTTCACTCAGTCTGTTGGCCAAAACCTTGGGGAGTAATTTATAATCTCTGAATAACAAACTCAGCAGTGTCCAGTTTTTAATATCATTTAGGTCAGGTGTAGGTTCCCCTTCAGAGAGGGCTTTTAGTACTGGGGGAATATTGTTCCTCTCTTGTGGTCCTCACTAAAGCTGGATCATGTTGATAGACTTGTGTTTCTAATGTAACCCAGATAAAGTTATGGCTGTTGGTTTTAGATTTATGTATTTATGCAAAACAACTTGTTTGTATTCCATATAAATAGATTTACAAAAGAATGTTGTGAATGTTAAAATTCATTGGCCAGTAATGAGTCATGTGATATCTATAAAAGATAACCGTAATTAAAAAATACAAATTATTTGTTAAATTTTTTTTGTTTAAATAATATACATAGGCTGTTAAAAATTATTTAAAATTTTTTTTTTTATTTAAAAATTTGTTAAAGTTTTTATTATGTGTCACGTGATGATGCATGTGGGTGCTCGTGGATAGAGCAGAGAGAGCGTGAGAGAGAACAAAGGAGGAAGAGGAAGACAACGGAGCTGCTGAACTAAAAAGTACGACCTGTTCTTTGATTAGTGTAAAGAAGCCAAATAGGTGTTTAACCTGAACCCTGTGTAGTGATAGTTTCTGTTCAGAGTGGAAAACACATAGGAAATACGTGGACATCGCATCTGACGATCGGAGATTTCAGTTGTGGATTGAACATTGTAGTTACATCAGAGTCTGTGAGAAATCATCAGTGTGCAGTGAAAAGAAACAATCTTCCTCCTCAGGACATTGATGATGAACCTAAAACTTCTGCTTCAGTCTCACTATTAGAGAATGTGTCTTACTGAGGAGAAGGTCATGTGATGCTCAGAGAGATGATCTTACCTCAGTGTCTCCAGTTTACAGTGAGGATTCTCCAGTACAGCAGAGAGATTCTTCACTCCTGAGTCTCCTAGATTATTCTCAGACAGATCCAGGTGTCTCAGGTGTGAGGGGTTTGATCTCAGAGCTGAAGTCAGAGCAGCACAGCCTTCATCTGAGACATCACACTGACGCAACCTGTATAGAGACACAATGACACACTCTTCATCAACAGATTTTATTATATAAAGTATAATTAACACTGAACACAACAGGTTATGAAGTTAAATCATGAAGGAAAATCTAACTAATGATATTAGATAAATTATTGTTTTAAAATAACTGATAAATCACACATTGTTTTAGCTGAGATTTCTTTTCAGATAAAGTCTTTATTAAACTAGTCTGTTACACGACTAAACACCACACAGAAATGTTACTGAGCAACGTCACTCAATGAAGCTTCTTAAAGCAGCAGCTCCTAGTGAGTGACAACTGGGCTTTATTAATAACTCTAACATTATAACAGAGTTTATGTAGGTGGGCCAGGACTCCACATGGGTGGGACCAGGACCCTGGGGCTGCACCAGTCATATTAGTTTATTATATTATTTATAATTATAGATATTATGTTTATTTGAGCTTTAATTGAGTTTATTAATGACTCTTATGAATGTTCTCTTATTTACTCATTTACTTATTAATTTTTTTACTCATTTATTTATTTCATTCCTAAGTGATTGTGTATAAAACTCATTAACACTTAATGACTAATGTATTTGTTCTGAATGTTGTAGTGTTACAGAACATTTCAGGTGAAAAACAACACTGTATATAACTGCTGCTTTTAGTGAGTTATTGTGACGCTCAGAGAGATGATCTTACCTCAGTGTCTCCACTTTACAGTGAGGATTCTCCAGTCCAGCACAGAGATTCTTCACTTCTGAGTCTCCTAGATTATAATAGGACAGATCCAGTGTTTTCACAGTCAGATGAAGTTCTCTCAGTTTGGAGGTTTCTGATCTGAGCGCTGAGACCAGAGATGACCAACTTTTTACTCCAAGTGAATAACAGCTGATACTAAAGGGAATAAAACATAATGAACTCACACAAATGATCAAACACGTCCTCAAAGCTTTCACTGAACCTTCTCATTGTTATAAATACTGAAAGTCCAAACACCAGTTAGACAATATGGTTAAAGTGACACTGCAGTCCACATCTACATGTTGAGGACATTAAAATGGGTAAAGTTAGTGTTTAACTACAGCTAACTAACTAGTATCTAGAGTAGGGATGTCCCTGTCCTGTATAATATGGGATTGTCTTGTATTGAAAAAGACAAAGATCTCACATTATGGCCAGAAATGTGACCTTAACAAACAATCGATACCGGACTAATTATTATAGGAACAAATTGACTTTAAAACAACACTTTTAACATATTATTACTAGTAAATCTGTAAACTTGGTATATACACTGAACACAATTATAAACACAACACTTTTGTTTTTGTCCCATTGTTCATAAGCAGATCTAAGACTTTTTCTATGGACACAAAAGGCCAATTTGTCTCAGATATAGTTTACAAATCTGTCTAAATCTGTGTTAGTGAGCACGTCTCATCTGCTGAGAAAATCCATCCACCTCACAGGTGTCATATCACTATCCTGATTAGACAGCATGATTATTACACAGGTGTGACTTAGGCTGGCCATCCATGAAGATCACTATTCACATATTGTGATGGCATTTTGAATGCACAGAGATACCGTGACGAGATCCTGAGGCTCATTGTTGTGCCCTTCATCCATGACCATCACCTCATGTTGCAGCATGATGATGCACAGCCCCATGTTGTAAGGATCTGTACACAATCCCTGGATGCTGAAAACATACCAGTTCTTACATGACCAGCATACTTACCGGACACGTCACCCATTGAGCATGTTTGGGATGCTCTGGATAGGCGTATATACGACAGCGTGTTCCAGTTCCTGCCTTGATGTCACCCCTGTGAGGTGGACAGATTGTCTCCCAACAGGAGACGTGCTCGCTAACACAGATTTAGACAGATTTGTGAACAATATGTGAGAGAAATTGGCCTTTTGTTTACATAGAAAAAGTCTTAAATCTTTGTGTTCAGCTCATAAAAAATGGGACAAAAACAAAAGTGTTGTGTTTATAATTTAGTGCAGTGTATTTTATATGTCCATAAAACGTGACTCTGCTCTTCCACACTCGTGTCTCAACTATTGTTTAAATGAAATAAACTCTTGGTTTTCCTCCAACTTTCTCAAATTCTCAAAAGTTCCACTTATAGGTTCAAAATCTACTCTGTCCAAGTCCAACAGTCTCTTCTTTATATTGATGCTTCCTCCTGCCTCTAGAGTCGAATTCTCTCTAATTATTATTATTATTATTATTATTATTATTATTATAATTATTATTATAAAAATGTTTCCTCTAACGAGTATAAAACTTTTTAAAGTCAGTTTCCTATAAAAGACCATTTCCACCTCACAAATAAAAGTTAATAATGAATAAAAACTTTTTGGGGATTAGAATTTGTCATTACTGCAGTAAACATGGTTCTTTATGTCTGGTACACAGGTGTGTTTAATATACATCAAACATCCAACATAAAACCTGCATTAACTTCATCATTATTGTAAGATATTAAGATAAGTCATAACTACAAAACTACAAAACTCCCTCAAATGTAATCACCTGCTTCTACATGTTTAATAGCTGCACTTCAGTATCATTCATTTATTAATGCAGTTTTTATTCCCTAATTTATCTATTTACATGAACTCCACTCTGTATCACCTTCAGGTCAGAACATCCCAAAGTCCATATTAGAGTGTGTTCAGTTTCTCTCTAACACTGTAACAGTAGAACAGTTATATTCACATTTACTTACATTGCTTTACTGGATGCTGTAATCACAGGCATCATCTTCAGAACAACATCTTCTGTTATCTTATCTGTACTGAAATATTTACTCTGGTCAAACTCATCCAGCTCCTGTGCTGATGTCAGTAACACAAACACCAGAGCAGAAAGCTGTGAAGGAGAAAGTTCACTTTGTTTTCCAGATTTCAGGTAGTGTTGGATTTCCTCCACTAGAGAATCATCACCCAGTTCATTCAGACAGTGGAACAGAGTGATGGATTTCTCTGTAGGAAGATTGTGACTGATCTTCTTCTTAATGTACTGAACTGTTTCCTGTGTGCTCTGAGGGTTACTTCCTGTCTGTGGTACTAAAACATGTAAGAGTTTCTGATTGGACTCCAGTGAGAGACCCAGAAGAAAGCGAAGGAAAAGATCCAGATGTCCAGTCTGACTTTCTAAAGTCTGAGCTACAGCACTGTTGTGTACATCTGAGATTGTGTTTTCGTCCATCTTCCTGTTATAACCCTGATTCTGTTTAAGAACATTTCTCTTCTCCTTCATGAAGGTCAGGTGCACATACAGAGCTGCGAGATGCTCCTGAATGCTCAGATGAACAAAGCAGTACACTTTACTGTGGTGAAGCCCAAACTCCTCTCTGAATATCTGAGTACACACACCTGAGTACACTGCTGCTTCTGTCACATCAATACCACACTCTCTCAGGTCTTCATCATAGAAGATCAGGTTCCCTTTCTTCAGCTGCTGAAAAGCCAGTTGTCCCAGTTTAAGAAGCATTTCTTCATCACTCTCCTGCTTCTTTGAGTATTTTTCTCTGATGATGTTTGTCTGAATGATGAGGAAGTGTGTGTACATTTGAGTCAGAGTCTTGGGGATCTCTCCACTCTCTGCTTCACCCAACATTCTCTCTAGAACAGTGGCTGTAATCCAGCAGAAGACTGGGATGTGACACATGATGTAGAGGCTTCTTAATGACTTCAGGTGTGTGATGATGTTATTGGCCAGGCTCTGATCACTGATCCTCTTCCTGAAGTACTCCTCCTTCTGTGGGTCATTGAACCCTCGTACCTCTGTGACTCGATCCACACACTCAGAGGGGATTTGATCAGCTGCTGCAGGTCTGGAGGTGATCCAGATGAGAGCAGAGGGAAGCAGATTCCCTTTGATCAGGTTTATCAGCAGCACAGGCACTGATGCTGGTTCAGTTACATCACACACTCTCACTGTGTTCTGGAAATCTAGAGGAAAACGACACTCGTCCAATCCGTCAAAAATGAACAGAACCTTTTCCACACTGGACATTTCTGTTTCTTTTGTTTCCTTAAAAAAGACATGAAGGAGCTCCATCAGGCTCAGTTTCTGGTCCTTCATCAAGTTCAGCTCTCTGAAAGGAAGTGGAAATATGAGGTGGACGTCCTGATTTACTTTCCCTTCAGCCCAGTCCACAATGAACTTCTGCACAGAGACGGTTTTTCCGATGCCAGCGACTCCCTTTGTCAGCACAGTTCTGATGGGTTTGTCTTGTTTAGATGATGTATTTGTCAGCACAGTTCTGATGGGTTTGTCTTGTTCAGATGATGTATTTGTCAGCACAGTTCTGATGGGTTTGTCTTGTTCAGATGATGTATCTGTCAGCACAGTTCTGATGGGTTCGTCTTGTTCAGATAAAGGCTTAAAGATGTCATTGCATTTGATTGGTGTTTCCTCTGTTGTTCTTCTCCTGGATGCTGCCTCCATCTGTCTCACCTCATGTTCATTATTGACTTGTCCACTGTCTCCCTCTGTGATGTAGAGCTCTGTGTAGATCTCATTCAGGAGTGTTTGGGTTCCCAGGTTTATTATCACTCCATTCAAACACTGAAACTTCTTCATCAGATTTAATTTGAACTTTTTCTGGAATTCATTTCCACCAGCAGATTCTGGGTCGTACCTGTGATATGGAGAAGCAGGAAGACACGGGGTTCATTTATTAGACTTAATCATCTGTTTTCAGTAATCTAATCACTCTGTAGTATACAGACTATTATTTGGACACTTAAGCCATATTTGAATGCCATCGTATGAATTTCACTGCATTACAAAACAACGTCATTTGAAGAAAGAAACCACAAGCAAACATTCCAATCACAACATTTCCCAATAAACAGACTGAGCGATATTTAAACACATAATAGTGGCTTTATTACAGTCAGAGTTCTAGTGTTGTAGTATTTAGTTTGTCCCCCTGTTTATCTCGTTAAATTACCCTTTAAGTGTAACTTTAGCATTGACATTAAAAGTTAAGAGATGTTACCTGTGTAGAAGTGAGGAGTCTACAGCTTTAACCTCCAGATGATGATCCATAGGCTCATGACTCTTCATGGAGCTACAACTGTGTGTTGGTGATTCTGATCTCTTTCCCTGGAGTTTACTGTACAACATTATGGACACGTCTTTAATTATTTATTTACAATCTTTACAGTTTTTAACTCACTTGATAACTGAATGTGGATTTTTACACACAATAAACAGCATGACTTTTTTATGCTCAATGGTGACTGTGGTAGCTTTTTTCACTAGTGGAGCCTTTATTTAAGTTCATTTTATATTTACTCACTAAACACACTGTAGCACAGAAACTAAGAGTCCAAACCCATTCCAGTAGCACACTGCCCCTGTGCACCTGCAAACTGGATTCTGTACCCTTTCTCTATAGTATCTAGACCCCATTGAGAAACACTTGGAAGGTAGCGTAGGCCAGGCGAACCCCAGAGTCAAGGCTCCCCGGAATCCCAGCCCTGAATGTAGGGTTTTCTTTTTGTAACTCCTGCCATAGACGACCTCTTAGGTCCTGTCTAGACTGATGGGGCTGGCCTTGGCTTGCTGACCGGACACCTTTCCTTATGATAGGGAGCCCGGTAAGCAACACAAGCCTTCCTCTCCTGTCTAAGAGAGCTAGACTGGATTACAGATTATGCTACTGATAAAACTTTTTAAATGAAATAATTCCTTATGAAATATGACCATCTAATTAAGATCAGTTGCTTTGCTCGTTTCTGTTTGAAAACTATTAGCCAGAGAGCTCCATCACAGAGATATCAAGGTGAGAGTAGGTGAAGTAGCCTGCTGGAGTTTATAAATATGTCAGGACTTTTTTTAATAAATATGTCAGGACTCTGCCCAAACTTTAGGATTACGAGTCAGACTTTCTAACCATTAGGCCACGACTTGCCCCACAATGACCTCATCCTCATCTGGGTGACACTCTACAGTTAATAGTGTAAATGTAAATAATGTCCTTTCTACAACAGTTTATAACAGTGCAGCCGAGAGCTCCTGAGGAACTAATGGGTCATCATAAACTCTGAGCTCACCACAGATCCAACACTAATGACTTCCTGATTTACTCTCTAACATTATTTTGCTGTGTTCCATCTTCTCTGACCTGGTAACACATTTATACTTCTATAACACTTCTGTTATGGATCTGACATGTTGCTTTTATTTTAATACCAGAATTATTCAAACACACCTTGTAGTTTTTGAGATAAACTCATTTAAAATTGAGCGTCATTTTCAAGCACTAGGCTTAGAAACACATCTATGTTCTTACCAACCAAATCCTCTGTTAAATGTTTGATTCTTTCGATTTTTCATTCCCATGCTACTTGGTTAGAATTTTAAAAGAATCTATCGAGAAGGTTATTTAGGACTTTAGATAATTATTATGTATTAACACAGAAGACAGTTTGTTTGAATCCCAGGTCCACCAAGCTACCACTGCTGCTCCCCTGAACAAGACCATTAACCCCCAATTGCTCAGATTTATTACTGAGGTACATGTAAGTCACTGGGAATAAAGGAGTCTCCCACATGCCATAAATGTAATGTAAATGTAAAGACAGATGCTATTTGTCTTTTATTGTTTCGTGTCTTAAGTGTTTTTCTTTTATTTGTGTGTTTGTATTAATAAATCATGTTTACTTTTGTATGTACAGCACTTTGACAAACACTTGTTGTTTAAAAAGTGCTTTATAAATAAACTTGACTTTGACTTTGACTAACACTTTTACGTTCAAACCCTAAGATGATAAGATGATTCTTATGACTTTGTTTCCTGTCATTAGCCCAATAATGCTAAGCAGGGGTCTCGCCTGCAATGACTGAACATACAGCAACCCCAAAACTACCACACTAACATATGAATTTCACTGTACAGTAATACCTCGAGATACGAGTTTAATTCGTTCTGTGACCTTTCTCATATCTCAAATTGCTCATATCTCAAAGCAATTTTCTGCATTTAAATTAATTGAAATCCCATTAATCCGTTCCACCTCGCAAAATTCCACTCCAGTTGTTTTGTTTGTGTTTTGAACATGCCGGAACCCGCATTCCTTGTACGAGTTTACATAATAAATCTCCACATATTTTTCTCTCTCTCTCTAGAATTATTTAATTATTTACTGCCAAATGCTGTAAATTTATTTATCCATTCATTCATTTATTACTTTCCAACAACGCATAAGCGAGCATATCTAACACTAAGCATGATTAGTGATTCTGTTATACGGGGGTTTATTCTATTTTGTAGTCGCTGCTCTCCCCGCTCTGACCACACATGTGCACGGACGGGCGCGTGGACTTTTGCCTGTATGCATATCATCTAATAAATACTCTGACAGATGGTCCTGACAGAACTGAAATTCTCTTAACTTACCTGAACTTAATTGCTACAATTTCTGCTTTCTTTACATTAATTTTGCTTAATTTTCTTCATCGCTTTTGTCTTCACTTGTTTTTACCTTTTTTCTCACTCTTTCCTCACTAACATCTGCCGGTCGTTTTAATAAAAACCTGTCCGGTCGGCATATCAGATGCAGTGTAGTCGCACAAGTTACATTTCTTAACGGATCCAACGTTCAAAACGGATCTCAAAATTACGGATCCACAGATGGTCGGCACCTCACGCAGCACCTTTGCGACTCCCCATAGGAAATGAATGACTTCCGTTTTATCGACCATCGTCTATCATGTGCAGTGTAAAGGCGGGTTTAACCGAGTGAGACATGGGAAGCTGAGGCGAGGAAACAGAGCACACGTGGTTGTTGGGGATCTTTGTTTCGGCTCAGATGCTCGCTAAAATTTGCTCGTATCACAAGGCAAAAATTTGGTCGAATCACAGCTCATAAGTCAAAAAATGCAAAAGCACTCGTATCTCGAGGTATCACTGTATTACAAAACAACAGTCAAACCAAGTGCTATTTATATTAAAGGTGCGGTGCACGTTGTTTGAGAAATGCTTCAGAAAACTGAGTCGGGCCGACAAACAAAACAACCATGTAGCCAATGAGCATAAAGGGGCGTGTCTTGTCAATATTCAGCAGAGAGAGTGTACAGTGCGCATGTGTGACATTAGCAGAAAGTGATTGAAACATTGACATGGTGGATAAAAACATTAAGTGAAAAAAGGCTTATGATAAGACAAGAAGCAGCAGGACCCGTGTTAATATAGGATCAGATTTCAAGCTCTTGACCGTCTTCTGTGTGAAACGGAGGTAAATGTTTCATGGTACAACACACAGTACTACACAAACACATCTGTATTACCATAGTATTACTCATGGTGTTCATTTATTGATAAAAATACCCCCTCAGTCAGCCGCCCCAGCAGGTTCTGCCATAACTCTCCAAGACCTGTACTCCTCCAGAGTGAGCAAAAGAGCAAAGAAAATCACTCTGGACCCCTCACATCCAGCACACACACTCACTCTGGACCCCTCACATCCAGCACACTCACTCTGGACCCCTCACATCCAGCACACTCCCTCAGGACCCCTCACATCCAGCACACACACTCACTCTGGACCCCTCACATCCAGCACACTCACTCTGGACCCCTCACATCCAGCACACACACTCACTCTGGACCCCTCACATCCAGCACACTCACTCTGGACCCCTCACATCCAGCACACACACTCACTCAGGACCCCTCACATCCAGCACACTCACTCACTCAGGACCCCTCACATCCAGCACACACACTCACTCAGGACCCCTCACATCCAGCACACACACTCACTCAGGACCCCTCACATCCAGCACACTCACTCAGGACCCCTCACATCCAGCACAGTCCCTCACTCTGGACCCCTCACATCCAGCACACTCACTCAGGACCCCTCACATCCAGCACACTCACTCACTCTGGACCCCTCACATCCAGCACACTCACTCAGGACCCCTCACATCCAGCACACACACTCACTCAGGACCCCTCACATCCAGCACACTCTCTCTTTGAACTGTTACCATCTGGTCGGTGCTACAGAGCCCTGAGCACCAGAACGACCAGACATAGGAACAGTTTCTTCCCTCAAGCAATCCATCTGATGAACATTTAACACCATGGAACACACAACACATAATATTTGCACTATGTATACCTCAATAGCACATTTCATACTTGCACTCTGTACATACATACACACATACATATTGTCTGTACTGTTTACTCCAACTGCACATTTCATACTTGCACATGTGCACATACAAATTGTATATATTGTATACTTATTTGCATATGTATATTTCATATGTTTATTTAAACTGCACATTTCACACCTGTAAATGTGTACATACAATCTTTTCTATACTGCATATGACATCCTGTTACACTGTGGAGATTATGTCACTAAAACTAATTCCTCACATGTGTAAACATGCCTGGCAATAAAGCTGATTCTGATAATAGTTGCCTGGGTTATGTATGTATGTGTGGGCGGAGCTATCAATACAGGGGTGACACCCATTTTGGTTAGGGGCGTGTTTGTTTTGGTGATTTCAAATATCAACATTGGCTTTCAAACATCGAGCACCCCGTCTTTAAACACACCACAAACACACTTTTCCCAAACAAAAGACTAAATAATACAAAAAGTATTTGGACACACAACAGTGGCTCCATTACTGTGTTTCAGTATTTATTTTGCCCTGTTTATGTAGTTAAACTTCCCTTTAAGTGTGACTTTAGCAGTGACATTAACAGTGAGGAGACGTTACCTGTGTAGAAGTGATGAGTCTCCATCTTTAAACCTCATAGGAACATCCATAGACCCATCACTCTTCATGGAGATACAGCTGTGTGTTGGTGATTCTGATCTCTTTCTCTGGAGTTTACTGTACAACATTATACACAGTCCTTTAGTCATTTATATAAACTCTTTATTTTACTTACAGTATATTTCCCTTTAAGTGTGACTTTAGCAGTGACATTAACAGTGAGGAGACGTTACCTGTGTAGAAGTGATGAGTCTCCATCTTTAAACTCAGGAGGATGATCCATAGACTGATCACCCATCATGGAGATACAGCTGTGTGTTGGTGATTCTGATCTGTTTCTCTGTAATTTACTGTACAACATTATACACAGTCTTTTAGTCATTTATATACACACTTTATTTTACTTACAGTTACACATGAAATGATAAAATTAACCTGGATAATGATTTTGTCTTTTATTCCTCTCATGTAGAACTCACGATGTACACATTTGGTCGTTGTTGCTGTAGTTTAATTTTTATTTATTTTTGCACATTTATGCGTATATGTTTGTGTGTGTGTGTGTGTGTGTGTGTGTGTGTGTGTGTGTGTGTGTGTGTGTGTGTGTGTGTGTGTGTGTGTGTATGTGTATGTGTGTATGTGTGTGTGTGTGTGTATGTGTATGTGTGTGTATGTGTATGTGTGTGTATGTGTATGTGTGTATGTGTGTGTGGTCAATCTGTAAAAGGCAAACAATTCAGAATTACTATACAGTATTGTTCACATAACAAAAATACATTTCTACAAACATTTTAACAGCTTTAGATCGTAACCATTAAATTAGATAAAACATTATTTTAAATTGTAATAATATTTCACAATTTTATTTATTTATTTATTATTTATTTAAAAAGCCATCTTTCATTAAAAATAGTAATGTGACCAAACTTTTGGGTGTTACAGTAATTCTGTATGATAACAGTAAACTAGCAGAATGTAGAAGAACATATACTGTATACTGTGTACTAGGTTATAGTTTGTTTGAACAAGCATGCTGATTAAGGAGTATTTATTCATCTAACTCTTTTCTAATTCATTTGCATCAACTGTAAAACATTTTTACATTCCAGAATATTACAGTTGTTTATTTATTTATATCCCTGTGTATTGCATTACATAAGTGTTTTTACTAGCTTTCTTTCTAATCATCTACAGAACAAAGCCACACACACCATCTCATGTGTGGATACATTTCAGCTCAGTTACTGTGGAAGGAAAGGCTGTGTACAGTTACAAATACTGTACAAACACCTGTGTTAAGACTGTCACAAAGATGCAGAATCATATAGCCAAGTGCCCAAAGTTTCCCCAGGGCTCAAAACAAACAGCCCCAGGCAAGAGTTCATCTGCTTCCATTCACAGTGAAAATGATTCAGATTCAGACGCCCTCTCGTCAGCTCATAGTCACTCTTGAATCAGAGGATTTGACACAATGGATGATCGTAGCCAGAGAAATGTTGATGAATGTTTTGCTCGAGCAATGTATGCTACTGGCTCACCTCTGATGCTCACAGCTAATGTCTACTGGAAGAGATTTCTGAATGTTCTTCTCCCCACATACACACCTCCCACCAGACATGCTTTATCTACTCATTTGCTGGATACTGAGTTCAACAGAGTGCAAGCAAAAGTCAAGCAAACCACTGACAAAGCAGATTTCAGTCATCTGTGATGGGTGGTCGAATGTCCGGGGGCAAAGAATTATCAACTACATCGTCACCACCCCTCAACCAGTATTCTATAAGAGGACAAGACACACAGGACTCTACAATGCTGATGAGCTGAAAGCAGTCATTAGTGACCTTGGACCTGAGAAGGTTTTTGGACTAGTAACTGACAATGCTGTGAACATGAAGGTTGCTTGGGCACATGTGGAGGAGACATACCCTCACTTAACAACAATTGTCTGTGCTGCCCACACTCTTAATCTTCTCCTTAAGGACATCATGGCACTGAAGACAATGGACACACTGTAGAAGACAGCAAAACAAGTAGTGAAATATGTGAAAGGCAAACAGGTAGCTTCAGCAATCTACTTCTCTAAGCATAAAGAAAAAACAAGAACATTATCCATCATTTGACTGTGGTTCAATTATGTGGTCAATCATGCATGGTAACTTGAGCATGACTCTGATTAGAGTGACAGTTCTGGGTCTATTGCTCTGTGTTGTTGTTACCATGGTGTTTATTTACACGTCGGCCGATCTACATAAACTTAACCGCGTATAGGCTCTGTAAAGAGCTGGGGATTTCCAGATGTCCACGTTATGTTCGTCGTTCGTGTACTGTACTCATCGCTTGGCTTGGCTTGGCTTGATATTCCATTGTTCTGGACCACTGGACCTGATGTTCACTACTCTATGCTACCGGCCACACACCACAGAAGGAATTATGATGCATTAATTGCTATATCTTGTGCAGTTCTCCTCTGACGACCAAACGTATACAAAATTACAGCCAGCATTCTACACTGGCTCTGTTTATCTGTCGGTCTTTAACAGACAAAGCAACTATACTCTCCACGTTAAAAACAGAAAAACCTAAACGGTTTACTATTAACTGAAACATGGCAACTCCCAAATGACTATTTTCATCTCAATCTCCTCACTCCCTCTGGATATAGTTACCTGTCTAAACCTCACTTAACATCTAGGGGTTGAGGCCTGGATATTGTTTTGAGAAACAGCATTAATGTTAAACCTGTCCAATTTCTATTTTTATTATTTACATGTTTCCATTAGGTCACATTATTCGTCATCATGGGCTTAGTTATCACTTATACACGGATGACACACAACTACACCTGAGCTTTAAACACACTGATCCCTTTCCCATAGATGTTATAACTCCTTGTATCAATAAAATAAACATATTAATGACCAAGAACTTCCTCAAACTAAAGACAGATAAAACAGATCTGCTCTTAGTCGGCCCTCCTAAATGTACTTCATCTCTTAATATTGATAAAATTAATATCACTGGCTGTCATGTAAAACCCCCAACCACTATCAAAAACCTGGGCATAGTGTTTGATTCTTCTGTCTTTCTCCTCTCACATCTCATCTCTCACCAAATCTGCCTTCTTTCATCTACAAAATATTGCCCGATTACGCCCAAGTTTAAATATCAGTGATGCCGAGACCCTTGTCCATGCTTTCATTACCTCCTGTCTAGATTACTGTAATGCACTTTTTTATGGTTTACTATCAACTTCTTTAAAGAAACTCCAATAGATCCAGAATTCAGCAGTAAGAGTGTTAACACACACACAGAAATCCCCCCACACAACCCCCATCTTATACAGTTTATATTGGCTCACAATTAGTTTCTGCATTCAATATAAAGTTCTCCTCACTACATTTAAAGCTCTCCATCGCTCCTGTCCACAATATACCACAGATCTCCTTCACACATATACCCCTGCCCCTGCACTTAGGTCCTCTGACTCTAATTTATTAGAGGTTCCTCGTTATAGGCTGAAATCTTTTGGTGGTAGAACCTTCTGTATTGTGGCTCCCAGCCTCTGGACTTCTCTCCCCAGAAAGCTAAGACATGTGGTTATGACCCTGAGTTGTTGTTTAGCTCCTAACATGTTTTACAGCAATGTATTTAATCAGTTTGTCAGATAAACAACTATGACGGAAATCAAAACCCTACATTCTAGCCTCTGTAACTCTGGCAGTAAGGCCTACAATCACCCTGACACTTGTATCAGAAACTAGAGATTGTCTTCTTTTCAATGAGACCAGGCTCACTTCTGTGTGTCAAAGTCTGAGGGAGCTGTACCACTTTATAGGTGGGTAGGTCATGTAGGCGAAAATCATGAAAATCTAGGGCGCTCATAGAAGTCGTTACTAAACCTCCTTAATTCTGTTTGATTGTATATCACATCATGTAAAGTGTCATTGAGATTGTTGTAAGGCACTATATAAAATAATAATAATAATAATGATAATAATAATAATAATAATAATAATAAGTTTATTATTATTATTATTATTATTATTTCATTTTACATTTTGATTGGGACTTTTTTAGAAGGGCAAAGGGGGTGATTTCATTTTACAGCAATCACAGGGAAATATGTTTATTACAATGATTAAGTTTATGTTTATTACAAGCATAATAATGTTTATTACAAGCATAATAAGCTTTTGTGTTACTT
>NC_062536.1:22799612-22819612 GCF_022655615.1 Tachysurus fulvidraco
AGCCTTTGCCAGATCCTCAATCTGCTTGTCGATTCCTGGCCACCACATACAACTACGTGCAAGATTCTCCATTTTTACTGTGCCCAAATGCCCTTCATGTAACGTGTCCAACATCTTACTGCACAATTTGGAGGGAATGACAACTCTTAATCCACACATCAGCGTTCCTTGGCACACAGAAAGCTGTTCTCTTCTCGCTGAGAATGCTGGATACAGTGAGTTGCCATGTGCTGGCCACCCGAGAACTGTGATGTCATAGACTTTGGACAATGTGGGGTCATTACGGGTTTCTTTCTGAATAGTGGCATTTGTTACAGGTAGCTGACTCACAATTGTGGTGTGAAACACGTCTGCTGGATCCACACTATGTGACTCGTCTGTTGACTTCAGTGGCAGACGTGACAAGCCGTCTGCGTTACCATGTAGTTTGGTGCCTTTGAACTCAATATCATATTGGTGAGCACCCAAGAAGAGTGACCAATGCTGCAGCCTAGCTGAGGCCATTGCTGAGACACCCCTCCGCACATTGAAGATCGAGACCAAGGGCTGATGGTCTGTGATCAGGGTGAATCTTTGACCATATAGGTAATGGTTGAACTCTTTTACACCCCACACAAGACTAAGTGCTTCTCTGTCTATTTGTGCGTAGTTACGTTCTGCTGCCGTTAGTGATCTCGATGCAAAGGCTATCGGTTTTTCTGTGCCTTCTGGAAACTTGTGAGACAGCACAGCGCCAATTCCATACGGCGATGCATCACATGCCAGCCTGATGGGTATGGATGGATTGAAATGTGTCAGCACTATATCAGAAGTTATGAGCATCTTGGTCTTTTGGAAAGTTTGTTCGCAACTGTCTGACCATTTCCACTGTGTTCTTGTTTGCAACAGTGTGTTCAATGGGTGTAGCACCGTCGAGAGGCTTGGAAGGAATTTGTGATAATAGTTCACAAGTCCGAGATATGATCAGAGTTGAGACACATTCTGTGGGTGTGGTGCATTTAACACAGCTTCAATTTCGTCCTGTGACTTGTGTAGACCATCTTTGTCTATCACATGACCACAATAAGAAATCCGAGACTTGAAGAACTCACATTTTTCTTGGTTAGCTCTTAGTCCATACTCACACAGTCGAGTCAGCACACGTTGTAAATTTTGGAGGTGATCTGCATCATCCTTCCCTGTTACAATGATATCGGCCAGGTAACACTGCGTTCCTGGAATACCCTGCATCACCTGGTCCATCACTCTCTGCCACAAGGCAGGGGCTGATGCAATTCCAAAAACAAGACGGTTGTACTGATAGAGCCCTTTATGTGTGTTGATGGTCAAGAATTTCTTGGATTGTTCATCCATCTCCATTTGGAGGTATGCTTTGGCCAGGTCAATTTTTGAGAAGTGTTCTCCACTGGACAAGGATGCGAAAATATCTTCAATGCATGGCAGGGGATATTGTACTGCATGAAGAGCTGGATTAATGGTCACTTTAAAGTCCCCACAAATACACACATCCCCTGATTTACCCTTTACGATCACAGGAACTATGGCCATTGCCCATTCACTCCGTTCAATTTTAGTCAGGATTCCTGTTTTTTCCAAATGATCCAGCTCTGCCTCCACCTTGGGACGAATTGTATATGGGACTGGGCGGGCTTTAAAGAATTTTGGAGAAGTGTCTTCTTTTAACTCCAGAGTCCCTTTTATTCCTTTAAGTGTTCCTATTCCTTTCTGAAACACAGGTTCTGCATTTTGTACAATTTGCGATAAAGTCATTTGTGTCTCTTTGTTTGTAATTTGCTGGGACACATCCAAGTTTTTTATTGCGTGCCAGTCCAGAGGTATTTTCCTCAGCCATTCGCGTCCGAACAATGCAGGCCCTCCATTTTCCAGTACATACAGGTTGAGCTGTTGCTGATTTTCTTTGTAATTCACAGTTACTGGTAATTTTCCTTTTGGAGACATTTTTTCACCAGTATAAGTCTTTAATATCACTGATGTCTGTTGCAGTGGTATTTTTGAAAACAGTCGTTTGTAATCAGCTGCTGAGATGACCGATAACTCCATCTTGAGTTTAACACCTGACACTTCTGGCGTAAGCCAAATAACTCTTCGATCTGTCTCTTTAATACCGCACAGTTCCAGGCATGAGAGATCATCAGTATCTGAACTTGTGTTCACTTGTTTTTCAATTACTTGATGTACCGTGGCAGATTTACGTTTCACTTTGTACATTCTGTCTTTCTGTACCTTCTGTTTATCCATTTTGCATACTCTCTCGATGTGCCCCTTTTTATGGCATCTTCTACACTCTTTATCCTTGAACCAGCAGTCATTTGCGTCATTTGGTAATTATTAATGTAAAAAGCTATTTGGATGGAATTCTTTCTCCCTGGGAGGTGAGATGATTTAATTAACGTTAGCTGTCCGGATTTTTATCAAACCCCGAGCGCAGATTCTCTCCCGCTTCGAGTAAAATGTCAGTGCTAAAGGCCGAAAGTTACCTACTGTTTTCACTGAATTTCTCTTACTTTTAGTCCATTTTTGTTTCGTTTTGACAGTTCCACCACCCCATGTAATGTTGTTTAAGAAAATGAATTAATATTATATTAAATCATGATAGTGTGTGTGTGTGTGTGTGTGTGTGTGTGTGTGTGTGTGTGTGTGTGTGTGTGTGTGTGTGTGTGTGTGTGTGTGTGTGTGTGTGTGTGTGTGTGTGTGTGTTCTGTTGCAGCTTACAGTTCGTTCAAGTGCCACCAGACTTTGGAGTTTCATCTTTTCTGGACATCTATACTGTTTCAAATTTGATTTAGCCAGTTATTTTATATTATATATTCAATATTTGTTTACATTATTACAAATATATTCTCCACCACCTCCCCGTGTAATGTTGTTTCAGATTATTATTTCATCTCACATTAAGAGATGTAGCTTACAGCTTACAGTTTTTGTTCAAGTGCCACCAGTCTTTGGAGTCTCATCTTTTCTGGACATCTGCGTAAAGTAAGATTAAATACTGTTTTAAATTTAGCCAGTTATTTTGTCAAACACTGACACTTATTTTCGAGCCCTGCTGTATAATTATTTTTGAAACGTGTCACATGGAACCTGCTTTCCTGCATGTTCCATGATGATGTTGGGAGGAGGATCAATTGGAAGGGCACGAATGGGAAAAAATCATTCAATCTGATGGAGTCCAAGAAGTTACTCCTATGTAAGTGAATGTATTAAATATTGCCTGGCTAAAAAATATAAGCTAAATAAGAAGTCGAACTTATCCCTTACACTAGGTACATTATGTAACTTTTTTGTTTAAAATTTAAAACATTTATATAAGGAACAAGTACATGAATCCAGAGAGTGTTCAGTGCGCATGTCTGACATTAGTAGAAAGCGATTGAAACATTGACATGGCGGATAAAAATGAAAAGCGAAAAAAAGGCTTACGATAAGGCAAGAAGCAGGACCCGTGTTAATATAGGATCAGCTTTCCAGCGCTGAAGAGAACTGAACGTTTTCGGCGTGAAACGGAGCTAAACCTTTCATGGTACAACACACAGTACTACAAAAACACATTTGTTTTACCATAGTATTACTCATTGTGTTCATTTATTGATACAAATATCCCCTCGGCCAGCAGGTTCCGCCATAATAGTTGCCTGGGTTGCGTTTGTATGTGGGGGCGGAGCTATCAAAACAGGCGTGACACCTATTTGGTTTAGGGGCGTGTTTGTTTTGGTGATTTTAACTGTCAACATTGGATTTTCACACATCGTGCACCCCACCTTTAATAGTCAGACACATTGATAGATTCAAGCTTATAGAGCAATCCATTCTATCTAATGTTGGTCCACCATTAGATTTAATATATTTCTGTAGATAGTTTTGGGCAGAATACTAGTTTTCAATGAGAGATTTTTTAAGGTTTGCAGACCAAATGGCCCACTAATAAACGGGTCCAGATCGGATCCGCGGCAGGAGAGCTGCTTCATCAGCGGATACGGGTAGGGTCTGGTCTGAATCCACAATCCTTTTCTGTTCCGGATTTGTTGCGCTGTGCAAGTGGATTCCGTTCCAGAGCCGTTTTGCGGATCCATTCCGGAGCTTGTGATACCTCCGCGACAGATCTGTTCCGGAGACAGTTTGCCAGCCACATTGTTGGAGGTGATCTTCCCTCCCTCCAGGACATCTACAACAGGCGGTGCATAAGGAAAGCTCGGAGGATCATTAATGACTCCAGCCAGCCATCCCACAGACTGCTCTCTCTGCTCCCCTCAGGAAGACGTCTCCGCAGCATCCGATCTCGCACTAGTCGACCGAGGGATAGCTTTTTCCCTCAGGCCATTAGACTAATTAACAGCCATAACTAACACAGCACACAGCATTCAACAGTTCAACACCGGACTATACACACATGCACACACGCAAACTGTATTCGTATATATTACATGTATATAATACTTTATATATATCATTTATATTTATATTTATACATACATATATGTATGGTCATATATATGTCTAGTACTACACTGTGTGTACTGACTAAGTATGAGCACATTGCATCCTTTCCACATTTTCACATTTAAATGGTACTGAGCATTTTGCACATTTTTTTTTTAACCTGTCTGTAAACTGTTCTATTTATGTTACTACTGTATGTAAATGGTTCTGCAATGTCTGGAGCTCGCTCCCAAGAATTTCACTCACCAAGACACATGTGCCGTGGTGATGTGACAATAAAGGTGACTTGACTTGACTATCTGGCTCCACCGCTCACTGAATGAACACTGCAGCAGATGCTACTGTATAACGTTGAAATTATACCGCCTCAGCAGTGCCACAGACTGATCACCACCATGCCACACCGTATTGAGGTAGTAATTAACGCAAAAGCCCCTACCAAGTGTTAAGTATATATACAGTACAGTAAATGAACATACTTTCCAGATGGCCAACAATTCACTAAAAATGTTTTTATTAGTCTTATGAAGCATTCCAATTTTTGGAGAATTGATGGTTTTTTGTTAAATGTGAGCCAAAATCATCACAATTAAAAGAACAAAAGACTTAAACTACTTCAGTCTGTGTGTACTGAATTTATATAATACACGAGTTTCATTATTTGAGTTAAATTAATGAAACAAAAACTTTTCCATGACGTTCTATTTTATTGAAATGCACCTGTATATAGACAGTAAAAAACAACAACACTATGATTAATTCTAAGATAAAAAGAGCAACTGAAAAATGGTCAGATTTACTACGAACAAAATCATTATCAAGACATTTTAAGTGGAAATTTGAGGGAACGTACATGACTGAGTAGTAGCATAGTAGATAATCTAATCAGTGAAATACGATTTAAAAATTAACATAAAATATTGTACAGCCTTTAATGAAAAAAATCTTAAAAAAAACTAATGAAAGCACAAAGCAACAGTTTAGAAAAAAGACAAAAAAAAAACTGAAAAACTAATTACAGCAATTAATCTTTTTGGATGTTTTAGATGGTATACTGTATCTACATTTGACCAGTTCTGTCCTCTCTGCCCAGGATGGTTTCCTGTTGCATTCTTCCCAGACCTCATCCGCCTAGGCAGCACCAGTGTCATGTTACAGTAGTTCCCATGTTAATGTCACTGTGACGGACAGAAGAAATGTCATTAATACTCCCCAGCAACAATGCCAACACACCACCTCCTGAAGGGGTTTGTACCATCGGATTTATATCCGTCTCGAAACCGTTCCGGAGGGCATTTACACCTGGTCTTTTTACAGTCGGATAGCTATCGGATCACAGAAAACGCATGAAGTCACCAGGTGTAAAAACCCCCTTAGTGAGGCTTCTGTTGCCTGCTCCTATTGTGTGGCTGATCTAACTATTACACTGCTTGTAGCTTCATAGGATGATTTCAGCTGGTTTATTTTTGTGGTCCTTAACTCTGTGTTCTGAGGGTAATTTTGTTCAAAATATGCATGCTTGGTTTCATAGTGATGTTTTACATTACCACTTTTGATGATTGCTACCATGTCGTTGCAGATTAAACACATTGGTTTTTATCTTCCACCGGGGAGCACGAATGCATATTTTTCTGTCCACTCACTTTTAAACTTGTGGTTTTCAAGATCAACTTTTTTCTTATCAATGGGCATCTTTGAACAAGCCATTAATAAGTAAAAGAAATAAATAAAAATGTCAGTTACTGTTATTTGCACGATGAGTCTGCCTTTTCACATGTCTGACCCGGACCGCCTTGAGCGAGCGAGCAATGTTGCTATAGCGATGTTGCTATAGTGATGTTGTTACCGCTTCTGTGATTGGACATAGATGAATCAAACAGTAGTAGACGCTTCAAAGATACATATAGCGCAGAATCACGATTGCACGCTGCACGGAAAACTCATTTGGATTATGATTAAAATAGCAATTTGGTTTGGGCGTCTGTCCAGATTTAACCCTGTTTGGGTCCGCACATGGACTGCAGTCCGCCTATTGAGTACCCCTGTTATACACTGTGGAGATCAGGAACACATACACATAAATACTGTAATCTCCTCTGTTCTGTCTCCATCAGTGACCTGACAGAGGTAATCTCTATTATCTAACCATGTACAGTCTCTCAGCTGTAAGGTGTTTTGTGTGTGTGACTGTACTGGGAAAAACAGCACCAAAAGGCTTATCAGCATACAGTGCATCAGTGTCGCATTGGAAGTCTTGACAGTAGGACGAGCTATGAGACTCTGATGATTACATATTTCTGACCTTTTGCTTTAATTACAGCCATTAATCTTTTTAATCTGCATTTGACTAGTTCTGTCCTCTCTTCCCAGGATGGTGTTTCCTGTTGCATTCTTCCCAGACTTCATCCGCCTAGGCAGCACCAGTGTCAGTTTGCTGAAGCAGGAACTGGTGCTGGATCATGTGGACTAGTCTCAAACTAAAAATGGACAAAATAAATCATTTAATACAGAAACACTTACTGCATGACAGTGATTACACTAATCAATCAATAATAAGTTGTGGCCTAATGGTTAGAGAGTTTGACTCCTAACCCGAAGGTTGTGGGTTCGAGTCTCGGGCCGGCCACGACTGAGGTGCCCTTGAGCAAGGCATCGAACCCCCCCCAACTGGTCCCCGGGCGCCGCAGCATAAATGGCTGCCCACTGCTCCGGGTGTGTGTTCACTGTTGTGTGTGTGTTCACTGCTGTGTGTGTGCACTTTGGATGGGTTAAATGTAGAGAACGAATTCTGAGTATTGGTCATCGTACTTAGCCGTATGTCACGTCACTATTATAATAATGATTATAATTAAAAATATAGCTGCAAGCAGCGATGGTGGCCCTCGCACATTTTTTTATCGCTATACGGTGCCTCCCAGAAAACAATGCACGGTGGGCAAGTGCATCAACTGGGTAAATATCAGTGGAATATTTGACGTTGTTAGTGAACCATTTGGGGACTGTGGGTAAATGAAACCCCACATTTTAGACAAACGGGGCACTAGTGAGCCACTTATGAGACACACCTTTGTCTGACCTTTTTGTCCACACTTAACAGCCGACAAATGTGATGTATGTGTCAAATTTCAAGTTAATCTAAACACGCCAAAAGCCTGAAATATGCCTGAAATAAAAGTAAACTTTGACACGATGCCATGGCAACAGTGTTTGAGATATCAAAAATCCATTCGCAATTTCACATCTCTAATATCTCTGAGTCATGGTGGCCAAGTCTGGTCTCAATTGCATGAACTCACAATAAGTACATCAATGCAATCAGAATCCTTGGCCGAACATACACACCGCGTGTCATCACAAAAAGACATTTTTTGCTTTAGATATTAGACATTTCCTGTTTCTCTGAATTCGCCATAACTTTGTCGCCTCGCCATGGCAGCAACGTTCGAGATATCAATAACCCCTTCGCAATTTAGCAAGTGCAATGTCTCGGCATCATGTTCACCATGTTTGATGTCAATCGCATGAATTCCCTAGGAGGACTACTTAAAAGTTCACCGCATGAAATTATGAAATAATCCAAAATGGCCGACTTCCTGTTGGGCAGAGCTCATAGTTTAGAGCGCGAAAGTTGTTCGGGTCGATGAGATCTATATGCGTACCAACTCTCGTACATGTGAGTACATAATTGCCCGATCTGTGAACAAATGTTTGTTTTTTCAAAAACAAAAACCTCTCAGTTTTTGTCCATTTTCTCTTACTCTGAGGAAGTGAATAAAACAGTGTGAATGTTTTATATATGACTCCATACAGTATGTAAATAAAGTGTTAAATTAACATGAAGTGTTTCTCTGTTCAGGTCATTCTGTGTGTGTGTGTGTGTGTGTGTGTGTGTGTGTGTGTGTGTGTGTGTGTGTGTGTAATATTACTAACAGTACACACTGAGCTGATTGAGGTTGATTTAAACTGATATTGTATTCAGTAACACACTGAGTTTGAATGCAGCCAGCGGAAGAACACAATCATTAAACACTAAACTGAACCTTACAGGAAAGAGAAAAAAAATAATCTCCATGAGAATCAAGATGTTTGGTCTCATTTCTGCTGTGGTGACGTCACACAATATCACAATGAAGTCATGTTCTTATGCATCATAATCCACTGTTCCAGACATTTCCATCTATTTTTAAAGACACTGATTGTTTTTAATGTTATTTCTTGTTCATCAGTTGACTTTTATTTGTTCACAATCATCAGTCAGCGATGATCAAAGAACACAAGAAACACAGAAACTGAGAAACTTTTTTATCCCAAAAGACCACCAGACTGATTACCTCCAACAATATTCTTTTAGGGTGCCATTAATTTTAGCACAAGGATTTTAAGAAAAAAGTTTTAGTGTAACTTGTTAGTGTTGTAGGTTGTCTGCATCGATCCTCAAGTCAAACTGAACATGTGTTAAACCTTTTCTGTGTCACTTTAAATGGAATTTAAAGACAAAGTTTGCAGATGAACATCAAAGGAATGAAGGTCGTCATTTTTCTTACATTTATTTTGTTTACGTTTCCACAAAGTGTTTACACTCCTAGAAATAATAATTACATCATAACAACACCAGTAATAACAGCAGATTGCTAGCAAACAGTTTAACAACTGTGTTTCTGGAACAACCCATTTTTTTTATCCACAATAAACCATCACTGGGAGCCGGTTGCCATGGTAACTCATTTACCCCTCACTGATCACTGGTCTAATTCTAACATAATTTATGATTTTTTTATGCTGCTATCATCAGTAAGACATTAATAAATGTAATATTTTATAATAGTTTACTCACCTGATCAACCCAGATGCCTTTGTATACAGGAGGATGTGGGGGAAAAAGCACAATAAGTTTGTTGAGATTGTTAAAAGTGCACTGTAATGTTCAGTATTTCTGTATTTTCTCCTGTAGTATTAGCTGTAAACATTCCAGAACAGTCTGTTATGATCCTGTTCTGTATTGTTTCTCTTCTCTTTCTGCTCTTCAGGATCTTTCAGTATTGATGCAGTAAGAAACAAATTCCCCAGATGACTTGCTTCCATTCTGTTCAAATCTCATGCAGCATTATCATCAAGTGTGACTCTCTAACTCACATCTCTCTGTAGTTCTGTTCACTACAGTAATGTTAGCCAGGATCACTAACTTTAATAGAGTTATTGTTAGCAAATCACATTCAAACAAAAACCTTCAGCTTTTTCTCTCTCAGTATCAGTGTGTAGGTCAGATTTGTGTGTCTGTACAACACTAAATGACAAACTAGACACAGGCATGATGAATGTTCTGTTAGAGATCACAGTCTGTTGTGTTCACTACACTATGCTCATGATGCTCAGATATCCATGTGCTATTGCACTCTGAACACACAGCACAGTCTAATCTATTTCATCTGAACAATAAATATATTATTCATGCAGCATCAAGACATCACTAGCACAGAAAAGGGGTTTATACTCACCAGTCATCATAGCCTGTGAAAGGAAATAAAACATTGTGAAGATTTTATGCATGATTACAAATGTGAATTGTTCCATGTGAAAATGTGGAAAGTAACTGTTACTCTGGTTAAAACACAGCTGATGTGTGTCTTAATAAAAAAGAGGAAAACTAGACAACAATCAGTCATCACACACAGTATCATGTAGCATTGTGCTAATGTACCGCTAGTTCCCCTTAAGGAAGAGAAATATCTTGTGATTTATTGGAAACTCCTATTTTCTGATCTCTGCATGTCTTTACCAACATACAGTATGTCAGTATTTGTACATTTCCCCCTGTGTATTTTACATATATAGTGAAATATTTTGTAATATATCTCTGTGCTATTGTAGTAGATAAAGGAATATACAGAATATCAGATTCTCACGTCCTTTAATTATAAACACAGACATTTATCAATGTAAAACCTGAACAGATAACAGAATGATGTTCTTTACTGCTGCCTCGTCTAAATACTGGTTACGACAGCATGTGACATGTCGCAGTAGATTAGAGAAGATGCGTGATCTCCTTCTGTTGTTCTCTCTTTAATAAAAAATGTACATTAACCCCGTTGCATAAGTTTGCACACCCTTTTCTAATTGCTAACGTGGCAGTGTTCAGAATCGACCAATCACGTTCAAACTCTCTAAATGCTCACTAAAAGATACCTGCTGTCAATTAAAGTGACTGTTGGACACCAAATAAAGTACAGCTGTCCCTGTAGGATGGTTCATTTTAGTAACTGGAAAAGCCATGGGCTGCAAAGAGCTGACAAAGCAGGTACAGGATCTCATTGTTGAGAAATAGAGGGTTACAAACAAATTTCAAGACATAGAATATACCATGGAACACTGGAAAGACAATAATCAACACCCTCTAATATTATTCATAAGCCCACCAGAAAACTGGTCAGGGAGGCTGTCAAGAAGCCCAACATACAATTCTACATATGTCTGAACTACAGGTTAGAGCAGGGGTGGGCAAACTTTTTGCCTCGCGGGCCACAATGGTTATTAAAATTTGACAGAGGGGTCGGGCCAGAATAGGAGATTGGTGTGTTTGTGTGAACTAATATAAATTAAATGTAAAAACCATAACATGAAATGATTTGGCCTTTAACAGGCAGCAAAACACCATTGTGCTTAGTTTATTGTAAAAATTGTTTTCCAAATTTATTAATTTAATAACGTAGTAATAAACTCCCATTCAGTTTCAGTGGGAACAGTGTTGTTGGGCTCCTTTTTTTGCAAGTGCGTCAATGTCTGGCGTTATATTTGTTGTGGCAATTCTCAAGATAGATCCGAGGTGTTGGTCAGTTAACTTGGATCTGTGACGGGATTTGTTGATGTTCATGACGCTGAATGACTGTTCACACACATAGGTTGAGCCAAACAACCTCAGCATCTTCTGTGCCATCCCACGTTCTTGTGGAGACTGTTTACTAGCGTAGTTAGCATGTTTTGTGGCAAAATGACGGCTGATGTTGTATTCCTTAAAAACTGATACAGTTTCTTGGCATATCAGACATACAGCTGTTGATCGGACTTCAGTGAAAAAATATTTTGTTGTACACTCTTTATTGAACACTCGGCACTCACTGTCTACTTTTCTTTCCTTCGGTCTGCTCATTTTTCACTGAAGGGCTGAAAGTGCAAAGCGACAAAATGAAGTAGAGAGTAACTGTAATGCATCACACTCAAGGGTCAATGTCTTCAGGGTGCGCCATCTGCTGGGGAAAGATGGGAATTACAGCTAGGTAACATGATTATGGTGTCTTTATAATAAAATTTAGTTTAATAATTTAACATGGACGAGTTCGGCGGGCCCGGATTAAAAAGCCCAACGGGCCGTATATGGCCCGCAGGCCGTAGTTTGCCCATTTCTGGGTTAGAGTGACCAGATGGAAGTCTGTTTTATGTAAAAAATAATCCAAGCCTGGCTAAAGTTATCAACAAAATAATGTTTTATGGTCTGATGAGACTGAAGTTGAACCTTTTGGCCATAATAGCAAAAGATATGTTTGGCACAAAGACACCACATCACCAGAAGATCTCCATCCCCACAATGAAGCATGGAGGTGGCAGCATCATTCTTTGGGGCTGCTTTTCTTCAGCTGGAACTGGGGCTTTAATCAGACTGGAGGTAATAATGTATAGCTCCAAATACCAGTCAGTTTTGATGCAAAACCTTAGGGCTTCTGCTAAAACACCAAAGATGAAGAGGAATTTCACCTTTCAGCAGGACAATGACCCGAAGCACAAACACAAAAAATCAGCAAAGGAATGACTTCACAAAAACAAGGTCAAGGTTTTGGAATGGCCGCCAGAGTCCAGGTCCAAATGCAATCAAAAATCTGTGGGGTGACCTGAAGAGGGCTGTGCACAGGAGATGCCCGGACAATTTGACAGTCAGAATGCTTTTACACGGAAGAAAGGCAAAATATTGCTGGGTCACGATGTGTTAAACTGGTAACAACTCTCTTGTTATAACTCTTAAAAAGATTGAATGATGTGATAAAGTCTAAAGGTGCTTCAAATAAGTATAAATTTAGGGGTGTGTCAACTCATACAACCGGGTTATTGTACTTTTTTTTTTTTTTTTACCCAAAAATAACTTTAATATGTAAGTTGCAATTTCACTATAAAAGTGGAAAAGTTTCTGAAATTATATTTCTTGTTTTCTTTTATTACACAACAAAAACCTGCGATTTCAACAGAGGTGTGTAAACTTTTTATATCCATTACATATTCTTATGTTTCTATTTGATTCCTGGATTAAAATGTAATAGATGTGATAAGTTTATAAAATATCAGCTTTTACTATTAGTGTGAAGTCGAGTTATTTACTTACCCCTGTGAGAAGTATCATGTGAAACAACAGAGAGAAATGTAATGTTAGATAAAATACAATGAGAAAAACGTATGATTTACAGTCAGAACAGCTGAGAAACAATCTTCACTCTGTGCTTTCAAAGATGTTCAGCTACAAGTTTAACTATTTTAATAAAATCTAACAACAGATAGTGAATCGTTATGTCAGAAAACTGAGGTGTCGTCATGTATTAAAACTCAGACCCAATCACAGGGAAGCTAAAAACACTGCATCAGTTACCTCGAAGTTAATACAGTGTTAGTAATAAAAATGTAACATGTTAAACTGTACTGTTATAATTTTCACAGGAATATTAATCTTATCATTGTTAGGAAAATTTTTTTAGAGCTTTGACTCATAAATTACTGATTTGAGCTGCAGTACGTTACTCATATGAATGAAGAAGTTCGCTCTTATTCTCCACTCAGTGCAGTTCATTTAAAAACTGGTGACTGGTTAATGTTTATTAGTGCAGTGTGAATGTGTGTCAATGTGTGTTAGTGTCCATCATGTTAGTGTCACTGTGATTGACGGAGGAAAGATTGACATCATCCATATCAAATGATTTTCTGTCATGCTGCTCAGAATTCAGAGATATTTAAAATTTTTTCATTTTTACCCATTAGATATTTTTCAGAATTTTTTATGTCCATCTTTTATATCAGCTTTACAATGATGATGTTTTGACTGTAATCAAATTATAAATTTAAATCTGTCTGCTGCTTCTCTTTATATTCATCTCTTTGACTTCAAACTACTGTTGAGTTTCACATTAAACACAACAATCATTAATCACTCACATGTTGGACGATTTCCCTCCATACTGTTCCTTCTCCTGATTGGTGCTGCTGAGTCCTGAGTCTCTTCACTCACTAGGAAACATCAGAACCAGTCAGAATGAGAGACATTCTTCAGAAGGTAGAGTTAGACAGATGATATAATAAAGTTATGTCTTATACACTATAACTAACCCCTGTCACTGTTTAAATTACATTTTCTTATAATATCTGGAGTTGCACTATTAAGGATCATTACTGTGTATATATATATATATATGTGTGTGTGTGTGTGTGTGTGTGTGTGTGTGTGTGTGTGTGTGTGTGTGTGTGTGTGTATTAATTTATTATATTATTTGACATATTACTGAAAACTACGGCCCGTTGGTCTGTTTATTCCGTCAGAAATTTACAAAACTGTCCTAAAGACGCATTGGCAAACCCCCTATTTTCATAATTTTCGCCTACATGACCTACCCAACAAAAAGTGGTACAGCTCCCATACTTTGACACACAGGGGTGAGCCTGGTCTGAAGAGAGTCTCTAGTTTCAGATACAAGTGTCAGGTTGATGCTAGGCCTTACTGACACAAAGTTACAGAGGCTAGAATGGAAGGTTTTCATTTCCGCCTGAGTTGTTTACCTGATAAACTGATTAATCTTATTTCTCTGGAACATGTTAGGGACCAACATGGGCGTAAATCCTGGGGGGGGGGGGGGGGACATGTCGAGGATTGTCCCACAAAAAAAAAATTATATAAAAAATATCGCACTCTCTATTGTGATAAATATATGTATGTATACCTAAATAATTGTGTAAGTAAAAAAAAAACCCCGCAAAAATGCATTTAGAAACAGTTCAGTTCCCCCTCCCCTTCCTCACAGTGGTTTGACCCACAGTTCCCCCTCCTCTTCCTCACAGTGGTTTGACCCACAGTCCCCCCTCCCCTTCCTCACAGTGGTTTGACCCACAGTCCCCCCTCCCCTTCCTCACAGTGGTTTGACCCACAGTTCCCCCTCCCCTTCCTCACAGTGGTTTGACCCACTGCCTCCTTCCCCAGTACATCTCACCTACTCTACACACACGACTCAGGTGTGCGGCTGCGGCTCAGTTAATGTTCAACTCCATTAAGTCGGGGATTTTATTCACTTTAAATAAAGCGATTATCTTTAATGTAGTTGGTGCAGATTCATTCATAAATTAGTTGCGGCAAAAATGCTGATTATGGATGTAATTTTCCATAAATCTGCTATAATAGCGATTAAAATCTGCCTTATCTAGTTAACGTTAGCTTGTTGCTCACTGCACTGTAACTAACACCCAAAGCCGTTTCCCATGCAGTGTTGTATTTAGGACGACTTGGCATCATGTTAACTTAACATTAACGGCCACAATTAGCATATTGTTTAGCTGTGCATTTACTAATGAGCACTGTGCTACGTCCGAACTGACCTCACTGTATTTTTTTGTATAATCTATTTCTATGGTTATTAAGTGTCTTAATTAATTTTAAATACAATTTTAAACCTTTTATAATTCCTTGTTTTTATTGTCATTATTTTTATGATAGTTTTACTTTCTTTGAATAAAAACTTTGAAAATACCCATAATGACGCGTCTCCATGCAACAATAATAATTTTTATAAGTACAATTAGACTATTATTTGTGTCCCCTTCAAAAATTGCTCATGAGAATTTTTATATTTATTGTCCCCCCTACTGTTAAATGGAATTTACGCCCATGGGAACCAAATAACAACTGAGGGCCATAGCCACATGTCTTGGCTTTCGCCAAAAAAAAAAAATCAAGTCAAAAGACTTAAAAATGGATTTTATATGAATATTTTTCTACAGACATGTCCGTCTGTTCAGGTTTTTCTTGTTTAATTGTTTACTGTATAACTTTGTATAAAAGGACTGCATGCTTAGTTCAAAAGTCCTATAACAAAGAGAACCCCTCTGCCTAGAAGTCTGCTGTGAAAAAAGGCCTGTAAACTGACACCCTGAGGTGTGAGAGTGTGAAACGTTTGAGAATTGTGCAATAAAGCTGAAAAAAATTAATATGCGCACGCTCATTGCACAGCCCGAACTCACCAGATGTATCATGTTGCATCTCGTTGGAATCGTCTCCTTATTGGCTAAAGAGCTATGATGCTCGCGAAACATCAAATCGCTACTGGACGGAGCAAATGTCAGTCAAAGGGAGGGTCACCCACATAGCATGGAGAGACCTCATTGGCTTCTTAGCTGCCTATCTCTGCAGCACAGGCACTGGTTGGCTCATGAGAGGGCTTGTTTGATTCGTTAGACCCTGGACTACAAATTTGACGTATTTTGTAAGCCTCCAATGAGAAGTAGGAGTCGAACAAAGGGCGGAAGTGAATCGCTGCTTACAGTTTCCGGTCAGAAACATAATCCTTGTGAGGCGAGATAAGCGTGTTGGATTAAAAGGCTTACATATTCCAGTTCCTTGGACTCTTGGGGATTTTTACAAGCATTTGTTTTGGAAAATACATTAACATTAGTGACAATGTGAAGAAAGGGAAATTTAAAGACCAGCGTTTACAGGTCGAACTAGCGCCACCTAGTTCAGGTGGCTATCAAATGGTTAAATTACTATGACTGCTGTAAATCATATTATGCTTTGTGTGTGGGCTTAATAAAATCCTGAGAGTCTAAGATATCAAACAGTGTATAATATAACCGTGTATTTAGAGGATTTAATGCTTAAAAGCTACAATGCATTTGATGCAGTCTCGCCTCCTAGCGGTGGTGGCTCGTTCACGAGACGTGTTAAATCCGTGTCTGTCATCTCTACAGACAGATCATCGTTCTTCCCTTTTCTTATTGCATTCAGCCCTACTTTAAAAACCAAGGGACCACAGAAATAAAAGTCCACGTTGAGTGTAGAGTCTTTAATAAAGAGTGAACAGTTCAATTTTTTTTTAAACAAAGTCTGAATTTGCCAAGAAGCTGCTGCAGTTTTCAAAAAATTCTACATCAGATGTCACTTTTCCTCCCAGCATGTAAACTACACTAGAAAACAGTCGATACAAGAGAGGTTTCACATGTCATTTATATTAGTTTATGTCATATATTATGAATAGAAATAAACCTGAGTTCATAACGACTGTGGAGCTGTAACTGAAAGTTTCTGTCATGTTCCATTCACTAACATGGGAACCGGAGGAGTTAATAATTGTACTGCAGACAGCCAATAAAGGGCATCAGAGGCATTTTGGCTTCACATTTAACCCCCTGGTACGATGTCCACACTTATAGACAGTCAGTGCTGTGATTATTTTCTTTATGGGATTCAGCTCGTGTGTTCTGTACATGCGGGTTTGAATCATGCAATAAAATGTTGTACAGAAAACACAGCTCATGTTAGAGATTTTAAATTGTTTACAATTGTGAGTGTGTTTGTGTGATATCGATTCTTCCCTCATTATTACTTTTTATTTTAAAATATGGTGATAAATGTTTTAATCATTCAGAAGCACTAACCTAGAGCTCTGAGCACCAAGATAGACTTGGATCAGATCACATGTAACATGTATATAAATGAAAAGAGTCCATTTTAAGACACACAGAAACAGTTCATTAGGAATCTGCAGTCTGGCTGAATTCATTCATACCGGTAAAAATCTTTGTGTGTAAACACGACTAATGAAAGATGAGAGTCTACATTGTAGTGGGAGTCGTTCAGTTTCTCATTTCATGTAATTAACACAGTTACAAGGACAATGCAGTCTGTGTTCTACAGGTCTGTACCTTACTGTGCTAGTTTTAAAACAAATCATGTTGGAAAATGAGAGAAAGACGTGGTCCGTCACTGTCTGGAGGATGACTAGCCAGTTGTTAGAACGCGTGTCTGCAAAATTTTGAATGTTGTTTTGCACTTTCTTATTTATGTTATTTAAATTTTAGATTTAGTGTTAAATAAATAATTGTTAAATGTAGTACAGAGTCTGTGGTGTATCTCACAAAGATATCTCACTAATCTCTCTCTATCCTCTAGGGAAGGAAGGATAGAGTGGTCTATCTCAACAGCCCCCCAAACACACACACACACACAGCCTTAACTAACAAATTTTCTGCAGGAAACCCTGGTTACTGTTAATTCAACTCAAATGATCTTCACTCCAAGTTAGCAGCCTGTATACTGAATCTCACACTGAATACTGAGTGTGTTTATGTACTGAGATGAGAAACACAGATGATGATGTGGAGTTTATACAGTGTGGAGATCAGGAACACTTACCCATAATTACTGTAGTCTCTGCTGTTCTGTCTCCATCAGTGACCTGACAGAGGTAACATCCATCATCTGCCCGTGTACAGTCTCTCAGCTGTAAGGAGACGTTTCCTCTCTCCAGCTCCTGAGTGAACAGACTCACTCTGCCCTCATAAGCTTTCCCCTCTGTCACCATACTGTTCTTATAAACACAAACACAGTCTGTCTCCTTAAACCACCGGATCTCCAAGTCAACAGCACTGATTTCAGGAGACAGACTGCATGAGAGAGTGACAGAAGAGAGATTGTAATGCACTGGATTACTGGGACCAATGAGATTAAACTCATCTGTGTGGGAAAACACACACACACATACACACACACACACACAAGTAGATTAATCTTCCATTTTCAAATTATATTGATAAATTTGTTTCTTGAAATATAACTTACTGCAAGTCATATTATGCCATATTATCTTCTGTAGATTTAGACTAATAAAATCACAGAGAGAGAGAGAGAGAGAGAGAGAGAGAGAGAGAGAGAGAGAGAAAGTCTCATGTTTAACACAAATACATGATAAGAAGGTAAGGAATTACACAAAATTGGATTCGTTGGAGATTAGCTTGTACTTTAGCATGATGCTAACTCCTCTTACCTTTCCTGTTCCTCATATAAACACATCCGATACTTTAACTGAAGTGTTTCCACATTTCAGAGCGCCAAATATTGGGTATTTAACTCATTAGGGTTTAAACACCGTGTTTAAAATGTCCCCTGTCTACATATACACATATATTCCTCCTGTATCAGTCCATTACAGCAGGAAGTGTTATTATTAGGTCTTATTATATGTGACTGTGTGTGTTTGTGTATGTGACTGTACTGGTTAGGGTTAGCACCAAAAGCATACAGTGCATCAGTGTCGCATTGGAAAGTCTTAACGAGAGGAAAGAGCTATGAGACTCTGATGATTACATATTTCTACAAAGTGATCCTGAACATATAGTGCACAATTTTAAATATAAGCATACATTAAAGACAATAAAATATAAAACACTAATACAGACAATTCACATTAATACAGTGAAGATATTAACTCCAGTAACCATCGTTTTACATATTTTTTACAAATGAAATGAGGAGAGGAGAACGCAGCCCTAAAATGGCGCAGTTACCCGTGAGAGCACGTGCGAGCTTAGAACACACATGTGCTAATAGCTAACACTAAATATTAGCTGGGGCTAATATTTTTACACAGAACATGACAAAACTCAATAACAGCACCAAAAGGTTTATTAGCATACAGTGCATCAGTGTAGCATTGGAAGTCATAAACGAATAAACAGAAGTTCGGAGTTTACAAGAAGGCCAATTAACAGACTGTTCGTATTCAAACACAACTAGGAGTTACCTGACAAAATAAGTACATTTTTGTGTAGTTTATAGTTCAAACTTGGGCTTGGAAATTATCCGAACTTAATTATTAAGACGGAGCAATCATTAATACGACTTATCAGTAGCACGAGCTATGAGACTCCAATTATTTAGCTCCGCCCCCGATATCATGTGACAACAGCCAATGATGAGTTTCATAATTTATGCTGACTTTTTTTTTCTGTCTGCAGCTGATGAAAGTTTAATTATTATTATTTTATTATTTATTTATTTATTTTTTTTAATGCCATAAAACAGAACAATAAAGCTTGAAATCATTTATAAAGCAAAAAAAATTGGATTGGAGTCATTTTATGAATGTGAAATTTCCCCATTAATATTAACAATTGTATGATATATGCCTTCTCTTTTTCAATCCCATGATCATTAAAGTGTATCATTATATCCAGTCCACTCAACTGCAATTCAGTGTTCAATTTTTTCTTAATTAAATTTTCCATCTCAATCCAAAATATTTTTGTATGTATGCAATGGAAAAACAAATGAAAAATAGTTTTCTTTTCACCTTTACAGAAATTACAGGAGTAATCAATATCTAATTTAAAACGTTCCAGCACATGTTTTACCTGGTATATTCTACGCATTATTTTAAGAGACTTCTTTTACTTTATTATTAACATAGAATTTATCCACCGTTCACCAAGCTTTACGCCAATTCACATCCCCAAAAACAGAAGACCAG
>NC_062536.1:22832112-22864612 GCF_022655615.1 Tachysurus fulvidraco
TTAGTGATCTGAGGGCATGAACCAGGATGCAGTCAAAATAAACTAGAAAACACAAAACTGCAATTAAGCAAGCCAGCATTTCTATTTAACACAGATTCTTCTACAGAATTTATTAGAATATTTCATCAGTAACCAAGTAATAAAATATTACTTTTAAAAAAATTAATTAAATATCCCTGCTCATCCTCTTTCCCAGTCTCTTGTCAAGAAGTTGAGGATGTTGTTTATCTCTAATCCTTTAAATTTCTTCATTCTAATAATTAACCTGGAGGATAGACATCATCACTGGCCAAGCTATATGGGAACCTGAACATTTCCAACAGACACTTACAGAACATTGACCTAAATACAAAGTTTCTGATGCATGAAAGAATACCTGAAAAGCTACAAAAATACTGCTGAGTTTGCCTCGCCTTCCTCTGGTGTTACACAGATGCAGCAAGGACTGAACTGAGCAGAAGATATGACAGCAGAATCCACTGGGAATAAAACAAACTCATTCCCAGTCTATAAGGGACAGGAACAGCACTGGGCTGAAAACTCCACTAATCAGTCCCATGGAAGAGCCTTTACCACAAGTGCCTTTAACACAAGGAAATGCAAAAGAGATGTGTAGAGGGCATGGGCCAAATGCAAGAGCTGTTAGAAGCAATGATGGTGTACAGTAAAGTGCAGACTTAGGGGGACCTTAGCATATTACACACACCTCACATACAGCCACAAACGCTGAAGTACATACAGTGTCTCATTCTCTAAGCTTGAGGGTGTAGCTCCTATAAAAGGAGTGCTTTATCAGATCTATGTAATTGCACTTTGCACCTTTTAATCCATGACATTGCACTCTGCATGACCATATCCTACACATAAAATATACCCTGTACATTTAGTTAGTACATTTATATTTATCCACATTGCACTGTATTTGTTTGTTTTTTTACATACATATTTGTAATTTGGATATACTGTAACAGTATATTTTGTCCATCTATGTTACACTGATTCTATAAACCTTCAAGTGTACCTGGTGAATAAAGGGTCTGAATGGCCAGTGGTGGACTCAAGGGCCACAGGGACATTGATAGGTGTTGCAATCTGATTTGCCACCTTGTCCTGTCATTTGTCACTTCACAGCACTTCATTGGCTCAATTTGAAAAGATTCACAAAAGTCACACTAAACTCCATTTAAAAGGTGTGTTCTACCTTGATACTGGCTGCAAAGACTAATGGACAGCCACCAGATTAATGTGACCGCCCAACAAAAAGGTTATATCATTTACACATGCTCCACATTGAAATTTAGGACATTATATTGTATTCTGTGATCACATACAGACAAAGTGAACCATCACGCTCGAAGCAGGCAATACTCTGAATGTGCAGGAGTGTGCATCGTAGTAGTGTCTGTCTTCTGTGGGTTAGGGAATTAAATGACTTCTTCATTTATGGAATACAAATCCTTTTGATTGACAAAATTCTTACTAGACACCCTTATAGCATCATAAGCAAAATGATTTGCTTTGATTACTATTAGGAAACCAGATATTGCTGCAAATTTTGCTTTGCTGTCGGCCTTTTCACCAAACGTATAAGGAATTCTGATGGACCAAATTGTCAATTTAATTATGCTAACCAATACAGCTGACATTTACTGTAAGCCAACTGCACTTTCCTAACAACTGTTTGCCTGCATTCAAGGAGTTCAAAAACTACAAGTGGGCAGATTATGCACATTGGTCCTCTAATCCTGGGACCATCTCAGCACATACTTCATATTGGCTCAGTAGCCAGTCATCAAGGCAATGACGTCTTTGTGGCATCTGAAAAATATGTTCTCAAAATAATTGTTGGGTATGGTCTTACAACAATACGAAAAATACAGACAACAGATCATACTGTAGCTTATCAACAGATCTATAAATATGTAATAAATAATAAATAACTAATAAACAATACACAATTAACAAGTATGAGTTAAAGGTTGATTAGTTGATTTTGATTTCGTTCAGTTAGACGATTCATTTAGTTGCACAGTTTCCCTAATGAGTCTCAGTAATGTATGGTGTCAGAAGGTTATTAACGCTCATGATTACTTGGACATGCTGTCTTCACTAATACAAAAGGAAACTGGCCTGGAGGTTCAGGATAAAAGAAAGTATAATGGAAACTTTTATAGGTAGCCATAGTTCTATAAAGAAACGGACGACTACCAGGGCACGGGATTCACTTGGGATGACAAGAATGGGCAGAGGATAAGCGTGACATAGTGGTGACCTCTTATGAGTTACTCATGTGGAGTTATGAGCTGATGACTTTGCTGCTGTTTCTTGAAAAGGAAACAAGCAAACTGAAAAACTCCACTAGATGCCTTTACCCTCCCTGGTAGGAAGCTGTTGAGTGATAGAGAGAGCTGGTTATTGGGTGGAGATTTAAACATACAAACATAAATGATATTTTTATTTACTGTATATAGAGCAGAAATTCATTGCATTCATAAAATTCTTCAATGCTATAGCCTTTTTTTTACTTAAAGCCTGTTTTAATGATCAATAAAATGTTAAAGCTTTTTTGTCAGTAATTTTGTTGTGCACTAGTTAAACAAATAGCAGAGAAGAAAACTATTTTAATTGAAATACATCTTCCATGTTAGATTTTTAAAGTGAGGGCTCCAATGGTGTAAAAGACATTGAATTAGAAGCCTGTTTTTCTCACATTTGATTCAGTTATTGTTTAGAATTGCCTTAGAGAGGGTTCTTACAACTGCCCATACTTCAATATGTTTAGCTGCCCACATTGTAACATAACACTTTATTGATCCCAAGGGGAAATTAGAGTTTTCCAGCAGCATACATAAGAGACAAGGCACAAAATACACAAGAAGTAGAATAAGAATAAAATAAGTTTAATTAAATTTAATAAAATATAAAAAAAGAACAAAGGCATGCATGGCATATGTAAATAGTTATAGCATGTATCATAGGAATCTCTATCTATGTTATGGTACAGAAACTGCAGTATATTGTCGCAGTTATAAATATAAGCAGTAAATGTGATGGGGAAGAATATTTTCAGTTCTGCATTTAATTTGTCCTTCATTTGCCAACGCTAAATATACTTTTTCTTATTTGTCTTTTGAAGGTTGCATCAATGTAAAAACAATAACTTTCTATTTTCTACCACTTAAGGCAGGGAATCCACAAAGGATGATTTATGATGTATAAGCTCATGCATATTCAGGCCCTTCTCACACACACACTATGAGACTATGGAGAAGTGATACCATGGAGGAGGGAAGCTGGTACATCCAGCTGGTGGATATTTTTTCCTTTATATACATCAAGGATTCCAAGTACATTGCTGTGAATATGGTCTGTTGTATCTCAGCCCTGTGGAATTGACTCTTTGCTTTCTTCCCTCTATTTTAAGCTACAGTTCATATTACATTCATTTCTTAAAAAACATTTTACATTCATTTCCTAAAAAACAAAGAGTTCAGAAGGTTGACAAATGTCTAGATTTACTTCAGATATCAGTTGTAACATAGCTTTAAGCTGGGACTTAATAAGATGACATGTGAGATGATCAACCCTACTCCTCCTCTCCAACCTGACACACTGGCTCATCCTTACACACCACACTCTCTGACTCTGTATATATTTAATATTAATTCTTCTTTTCACAGTTAAATGTGTGCCAGACCTTGTGACAGCTCCCATCCCTATCTTAGTCCCTCTGGTCATTCATCTTTCATGGTAGATTAAAGCGCATTAGAAACAGGCCTAATTCGCTCTCAGTCTGCATAATCCTTGCCCACCGAGGCTATGATTGTTCTGCTTTTAGGAACCACCCATCTACGCACAGCATTATGATCTCACTCCCACCAACAGAGATACTTCTCCCTGTTATCACCCCAGCACCCTCACATACAGAACTGTACCTATCTAATAGTGGGATATGGTAGCTCAGTGGTTAAGGTGTTGGGCTACTGATTGGAAGGTCATGGGTTCGAACCCCAGGTCCACCAAGCTGCCACTGCTGGGCCCCTGAGCAAGGCCCTTAACACTCAGTTGCTCAGTTGTAAGTCACTCTGGATAAGGGTGTCTGCTAAATGCCATAAATGTAATACCTTTGATTCCCTCAAATCTCTGCAGCATATCTTTATCCTGTTAGCTCAGAGGAGGAAACAGACAGCCACTGTTGCCATGACAGCCCAAAACCTGGGAGAGCACATCCTGCTTCGTACTGAATCTCCTTTTTGATTGACAGATTGCTGGGGCTCAGTCGTTTGTCCTAGTTAGAGATCTGCCTCACGTCATGTCCTCCTCTGTACCTCCAGATGTTTTTGTATGTAAGCCAAAGCCATGGAGTTTTTCTTATTGTTTCTTATCTTGTAAAGTATTCTGTAGCTATGCTGCTTAGCTTCCAATGTTAAATATGTGTCTATAGGTTCATGTACAGAAGTTTTAAATGGGAAGTTTTTACTATCAAAATGGTTCAGGCATACATAATGAGAACAGTATATTGTTCTGGCTAAAATGGGAGGTGGTGGAAATATTATGAGAACCTGTGAAACTTCTCACAGTAAGCTCCAGATCAGATATGGTCCCTGTTTGTAAATTGTTCTATTTATGTTTCTTACTACTGTATGTAAATGGTTCTGCAATTTCTGGAGCTCGCTCCCAAGAATTTCACTCACCATGGCACATGTGCCGTGGTGATGTGACAATAAAGGTGACTTGACTTGACTTGGTACTCCATGTATGGTTGTTTTTTTATAAGTCAGTAATCTAAAATCTATTTAGAATCATATCATATATTTTAGTATTATTTATTTTAACCATTTTGTTTGAAACTTTTACTTAAACTTAAACTTTTAAATCTGAGTATACACACACACACACACACACACACACACACACACACACACACACACACACACACACACACGCACGCACACACACACCATATATATATATTTCAGATAGTGACATATGACCCAGTGTTACTAGTCAAGTCATAATGATAGAATGCTAATGGCATATAAAGAAATAAAAGGTTGTATATTGTCAGATGTAAACACCTAAATTAATGAATAGGCTTTTAGCCAGGACTCTCGAGTGATGAATACTAACAGAAAGGCTACCGTGTCTCAGGGACTTTATAGCAAACAAGCCCTAAAAAGACTGCTTAATAATATTTTATTTGGCATGTAATATAAAATGATGGCAGATTTTTGTTAAATATAAAGTGTAACCATGATAAATACCATAACTCGGTTCCATGTATTTTTGTCATCTAAATTAACTCAACCAAATCATGCACTTTACATCAAATCATCATTAGCCACAATTTTGAACAGAAAGGTCTATTTGATAGTGAATGAACTAAACAGACTTCTGTGCCTTATTGGAAAAGAATGTGCTATATTGTCAGTAACAATGTTCTGATTGCTTTAGCCAGACACCTGTCAAGCTAAAGAGACATGTTTCAGAAGGAGGACGTCATCATTAACTTCAATTTGTCCTTATTATCAACCATCAACATTGATGCAGAAGGACATCACACAAATGTACATAAATATCATGTTCTGTTCAAAACTGTATTTGAAAATTATATTTGGATTATCTGTCATTTCATAATTCATGTTGTTGCCAACTTTAAGGATGATTTAGTTTTAATTTACATTCTGCTCAAAGATGAGTCTGGACAGAGTTTTAACACATTAATGAGGCAGACGAAGATGTTCTATGGAAGGAGGGACTTTTCCTCTGAGGTTGACTGACTTTGTGTTGTTTGTCAGCTGGTCAATTTGACCGATAAGGCAGGATTTCTGCCTATTTTACAGAAAGATGGCCATCCTAGCTGATGGAAAGAGTGTATGTGACGCTGACAGTACACTGTCTGCTGACAAGGCATTTAAACAGATATGAAAGCTTTAGGATCTCTATATGGCAGCTTTCCAAGATGCCTTCACAACATGAATGCCATCTCAGCACAATGTATGCATTTTTAAAATGAAATATTCCAAAATGTATATAGACGTCATCCACATTTGATGACTTGTGTTGAAATATAAGCACCGCTGTTTAAAAAACAATAACTTCCTGTAGAAAGTTACTGTTAAAGCTAAATTTACCACAGAAAATTACTGTTAAAGCTAAATTTACCACAGAAAGTTATTGTACACTCTAAAAAATGATTCATGGGGTTAGTTTGTAAAACTTAAAATAAACAATATTTTCAGCATAAAATAATTAAGTTTGTAATATGTACTTGTATTGGTGAGTTGATAACTCATTTTAATAAGTCTTTCAAAATTAAAATAAAGAATACTGTCTTAACTTAATTATATATCGATTTTGAACACACTTTTACCTTCTCGTAACAACAGAAAAATATTAAGTTAGTGAAACTTGTATATCTAGTGAGCATCCTTTAGTAAAAGCGGAATTTGCCCGGACGTGTTTTTCTGCCAGAGAAGGACTACTAGGAGCCGGAGAAACAGGAGAATCGAGGCTATATAGGTAAGTTAATATTTTTGCTTTGTTTTAATCTCAGCAGCTACCAACTGTATGCACAAAAAATCGTTGACTTAAGTAAAGTTGTCCGCAGATTCACAGATTCGAGTTTCCCGAGTCAATAACTCCTGAGCTAAACGCTACACCTCTTTTCTCTCGTAGTAATGTAGTGAGGCGGCTACAACCGCGTTTTCCTCAAAATCAGCTTTCCTCCACGGTGGAAAAAATACATATAAACCTAAATATGAAACAAAATGAATGCGGCAAACTTTACTTAAGTAAATCGTTGTTGTCACACACTAAACTGAAAAGACAGTTTGAGCTAAGCTAATTCATCGATTCTAAAGTTAATAGACGTTTAGCTAGCTAGTGTGTTCAAAATAGGCATTATGTTTTGTTTTACAGTGGCAGCTAAATGATGTTAATTGATATCGAACATGTTTAGTGTCGTCCGAATTTAAAGTTTACACTGGGTTGATTAAGACTTACACACACACACACACACACACACACACACACACACACACACACACACACACATACATATATATGCATACATGCATATACATACCTGCATACATACACACACACACACACACACACACATATACATACATGCATATACATACCTGCATACATACATACGTACACACACACACACACACATATACAGTATGTATACATACATACATACATACATACATACATACATACATACATAAACCTGTAACATTTAAATAGTTAACAGTTAAACAGTTAACTAATAAGCAAGTTAATTTACGCACAATACCTAACATGACAATGTGTGTGCATGCCATCTTTATCTGCTGTGACGTTTTCACAGTTGATCCATCTTGTAACCTTGTAAACCTTGAGCTTTTTGTAAATTTGCCATTACAATATTTGAGTTTTTATTTTTCTTTCATATACAATCTGCAGCATTATGTTTGATGGTTAGGCAGTTGACACATTTCTTTAAGTTTACAAATTTTCATGTGTAGTAAGTTTTAACTCCTAAGATTTAACTCATGTGTCTAATGTCCTGTTCCTTTCCTTGACTTAAAACACTGACATTGATTTTGATCTACTTAGGATGATGAGGTGCCACAAATTTTGACCCAGCCAACGACAGTATTATTATTGAGGGAACGGAAGTCCTGCAAGACCTGGATGTATCCAGAGCCTGTGCCCTGCTAGGGCTGGTATATGCCCTCAACCTCAGCTACCCAAAGGAACTAAAAAATACTTTTGAGGTGTTTCAGAAAATAATTCTTGAGCTGGATGGTCTGAAAGCTAGGCCGAAGGTAATGTCTTTAAACAGTAAACTGTTGTATTCCTGAAATGTTACATGTAAAAGTTTTGTTGTGCATACACATACAGAAGCTGTAATGTTGACAAGTTTTTACATGAAGGTTACAGTGTTGTATTTGTTTGAGACTTTATGGTGGCTGTAGTTTATGTGATGAAGGTAAAATTTAATACTTTGCAAAAAATAAAAAAAAAAGGAAGAAAACTTTAAGTTTCAGCTAGGTGGACCCAATAAGCTGGCAATTGTGTCTGTTGTAGGAATTCATTTTTCACGTTCCCTGTGATTTATTGTTATTATTTTATTTTATTTTATTCTGATATGTACCTACCAGAAAAATACTTGATTCTTTACTTGAAAAAAATACTTTAGTCCTGGATAATTATCTTTTTGTCAAAGCATTGTTTTGTCAAAGCACTCTTCTTGTACATAAGTTGACATTGGTTTTATAATAAACCAGTTTCATCATAAAACTGGAATTGCTGTGTTATTTCTCCTGACTGAAGTGAAATAAGTTACTTGTACTCAAAAAAATTAAGGTAACAATTTGCATGGACATATCTAAGTAGAATGGAATCAAAATAAAGAAGTTAGAATAGCTTAAATTATGTAATTTGACCACTTAATATCACCAAAACTTTGAAATTAAAATTAAGTTGTTTCAACTTAATTAAGCTCTTAGAGGTTAAGTCAAATCATGTTGGTTTTACTAAACAAATTGGGTTAGTCTAACTATAAAAGGTACATGATATCTACTTAATAATGACTGAGTTGAAGCTACTTAAAAAGATGCATGCAAATTGTTACCTTAATTTTTTTAAGTTGAGCCAGCGTTTTATTTTTTAGAGTGTAGAAGCTTAATTTAATAATTTAATATAGCTTAATTTAATAGTCAACTTAATAGTCACTGGCTATTTTCAAGCGGCGATTGAAGACCCACTTATTCAGGAAACACTTCAACTAGCACTTCTTTCCTTATCTTTTGCATGAAAAAAAGAAATACAACCTTTGACACTTTTTCATTGTAACTGAACAAATGTTTTAAACTTATGATATCTTAAGTATGTAACCTAGTGAACCAGCAATAATGTATTCAATGTTAGAGATTTAAGCACTTATGTTCGTCACTCTGGATAAGGGCGACTGCCAAATGCTGTAAATGTAAATGTAAATTTACCACAGAAAGTTACTGTTAAAGCTAAATTTACCACAGAAAGTTATTGTAGTAACTTAATTTACCACAGAAAGTTACTGTTAAAGCTAAATTTACCACAGAAAGTTATTGTAGAAGCTTAATTTATCACAGAAAGTTACTGTTAAAGCTAAATTTACCACAGAAAGTTATTGTAGAAGCTTAATTTATCACAGAAAGTTACTGTTAAAGCTAAATTTACCACAGAAAGTTACTGTTAAAGCAAAATTTACCACAGAAAGTAATTGCACCACAGTTTATTGCTAAAGCTAAATGTAGCACGGGTGGTTACTGTTACAGCTAAATTTACCACAGCAAGTTATTATAGAAGCTTAATTTACCACAAAAAGTTACTGTTAAAGCTAAATTTACCCCAGAAAGTTACTGTTAAAGCTAAATTTACCACAGAAAGTTACTGTTAAAGCTAAATGTACACAGTTTATTGCTAAAGCTAAATTTACCAAATAAAGTTATTGTTAAAGCTAAATTTACCACAGATAGTTACTGTTAAAGCTAAATTTTAAAACAGAAAGTTATTGTAGTAACTTAATTTACCACAGAAAGTTATTGTAGAAGCTTAATTTATCACAGAAAGTTACTGTTAAAGCTAAATTTACCACAGAAAGTTACTGTTAAAGCTAATTTTACCACAGAAAGTTACTGTTAAAGCTAAATTTACCACAGAAAGTAATTGCACCACAGTTTATTGCTAAAGCTAAATGTAGCACGGGTGGTTACTGTTACAGCTAAATTTACCACAGCAAGTTATTGTAGAAGCTAATTTTACCACAGAAAGTTACTGTTAAAGCTAAATTTACCACAGAAAGTAATTGCACCACAGTTTATTGCTAAAGCTAAATGTAGCACCGGTGGTTACTGTTAAAGCTAAATTTACCACAGAAGGTTACTGTTAACCCCTCCTTGAACCGACACCTTATTGTGGTGGAGGGGTTTGCGTGCCTGAATGATCCTAGGAGCTATGTTGTCTGGGGCTTTTTGCCCCTGGTATGGTCTCCCAAGGCAAACAGGTCCTGGGTGACAGGCCAGACAAAGAGTGGTTCAAAAAACCCTTATGAGTGAATTAAAATCAAGGTCCATGACGTCGCCCGGTAAGGCGCAACCGGGGCCCTGCCTTGGAGCCAGGCCCGGGGTTGGGGCTCGCATGTGAGCGCCTGGTGGCCGGGTCTTGCCCCACGGGGCCCGGCCGGGCTCAGCCCGAAGGAGCGACGTGGGGCCGATCTCCTGTGGGCCCACCACCTGCAGGAGAAACCGTAAGGGGTCGGTGAAATGTGGATTGGGTGGCAGTCGAAGGCGGGGGCCTCGGCGACCCAATCCCCAGACACGGAATCTGGCACTAGGGACATGGAATGTCACCACACTGTGGGGGAAGGAGCCTGAGCTGGTGCGGGAGGTTGAGAGATACCGACTAGATATAGTTGGGCTCAACTCCACACACAGCTTGGGCTCTGGAATCCAACTCCTTGAGAGAGGCTGGACTCTCTACTACTCTGGAGTTGCCCATGGTGAGAGGCGGCAGGCTGGTGTGGGCTTGCTCATAGCCCCCCAGCTCAGCAACCATGTGTTGGAGTTCACCCTGGTGAACGAGAGGGTCGTTTCCCTGCGTCTTCGGGTCTGGGATAGGCCTCTGATGGTCATTTGTGCTTATGGGCCAAATGGCAGTGTAGAGTACCTGACCTTCTTGGCGTGTCTGAAAGGGGTGCTGGAATGTGCTCCGACCGAGGACTCCGTCGTTCTACTGGGGGACTTCAACGCTCACGTGGGCAGTGACAGTGACACCTGGAGGGGCGTGATTGGGAGGAACGCCCCCCCGACCTGAACCCGAGTGGTGTTCAGTTATTGGACTTCTGTGCTAGTCACAGTTTGTCCATAACGAACACCATGTTCAAGCATAAGGGTGTCCATCAGTACACATGGCACCAGGACACCCTAGGTCGGAAGTCGATGATCGACTTTGTGGTTGTTTCATCTGACCTCCAGCTGTATGTCTTGGACACTCGGGTAAAGAGAGGGGCGGAGATGTCAACTGATCACCACCTGGTGTTGAGTTGGATCCGATGGCGGGGGAGGAAGTTGGACAGACTTGGCAGACCCAAACGTACTGTGAGGGTCTGCTGGGAACGTTTGACAGAGTCTCCGGTCAGAGAGATCTTCAACTTCCACCTCCAGCAGAGCTTCAATCAGATCCCGAGGGAGGTTGGAGACATTGAGTCCGAGTGGACCATGTTCTCCACCTCCATTGTCGACGCGGCCGCTCGGAGCTGTGGCCATAAGGTCTCCAGTGCCTGTCGTGGTGGCAATCCCGAACCCGGTGGAAGTAAGGGATGCCGTCAAGCTGAAGAAGGAGTCCTATCGAGCCTGGTTGGCTCGGGGGACTCCGGAGGCAGCTGATAGGTACCGAAAGGCCAAGCGAGCTTCAGCCCGGGTGGTTACGGAGGCAAAAACTCTGGTCTGGGAGGAGTTCGGTGAGGCCATGGAGAAGGACTATCGGTTGGCCTCGAAGAAATTCTGGCAAACCGTCCGGCGCCTCAGGAGGGGGAAGCAGTGCCCTGCTCACACTGTTTACAGTGGGAGTGGGAATCTGCTGACTTCGACTGGGGACATCCTCGGACGGTGGAAGGAATACTTGAGGTTCTCCTCAACCCCACTGACATGTCTTCCACTGAGGAAGCAGAGAGCGGGGGCTCAGTTGTGGACTCGTCGATTCCCCAAGCTGAGGTCACTGAGGTAGTTGAGAAGCTCCTCAGTGGCAAGGCACCGGGGGTGGATGAGATCCGCCCTGAGTACCTCAAGTCTCTGGATGTTGTGGGGCTGTCTTGGTTGACACGTCTCTGCAACATCGCATGGAGATTGGGGACAGTGCCTCTGGACTGGCAGACTGGGGTGGTGGTCCCTCTGTTTAAGAAGGGGGACCGGAGGGTGTGTTACAACTACAGGGGGATCACACTCCTCAGCCTCCCCGGAAAAGTCTATGCCAGGGTACTGGAGAGGAAAATTCGGCCGATAGTCGAACCTCGAATTCAGGAGGAACAATGCGGGTTTCGTCCCGGTCGTGGAACACTGGACCATTTCTATACCCTCGCCAGGTTGCAGGAGGGTTCATGGGAGTTTGCCCAACCAGTTCACATGTGTTTTGTGGATTTGGAGAAGGCTTTAGACTGTGTCCCTCGTGGTGACCTGTGGGGGGTGCTCTGGGAGTATGGGGTCCGGGGCCATCTGTTAAGGGCTGTCCGGTCCCTATATGACCGGAGCAGGAGTTTGGTTCGCACCCTTAGGGATAGGGTGAGGAGCTCAATCACTCGGGAGGAGCTCAGAGTAGAGCCGCTGCTCCTCCACATTGAGAGGGGTCAGCTGAGGTGGCTCGGGCATGTGTTTCGTATGCCTCCTGGACGCCTCCCTGGGAGGTGTTCCGGGCATGTCCAACCGGGAGGAGGCCCCGGGGAAGACCTAGGACACGCTGGAGGGACTATGTCTCTCGGCTGGCCGGGGAATGCCTTGGTATTCCCTCGGAAGAGCTGGAGGAAGTGTCAGGGGAGAGGGAAGTCTGGGTGTCCCTGCTTAGACTGCTGCCCCGCGACCCGGCCCCGGATACGTGGTAGAAAATGGATGGATGGATGGATGGATGGATGGAGAAATTGATTTAAAACAGCTCAGGTTAGCCACCCCATAATAGCCCATAACACTAGGGGGCGCTACACTAACTAAAACCTTGACAACACAAATGTATAGTACAAATACTGACATGTATAGTGTAGGTTTAGTTCATTCAGCTCTGAATCATTCTGTTTTCTACAGTGGAGTCTTATTACAATTTAATTTTATTATAACAGTTAGAGTGTAAAACAGACCCACTTGTACACTGAACACAATTTTACATCTTCTTATATTATAATACACAGAACTTCTTTATTTCTCTTCTGTTTATAACAAGTTTTACTGATTTGACTGTAAAAAATTCATAAGTGAAAATAATTGAAATAAAAAAGCTGATAGCTGACAGATAACTACCTCTTGATCATTTTAACCTTCATCACGCAGCCCTTCTTCCCCCTGATGGAGGGTAAATCCAACAAATCTTTATAAAAATTTTGTTATTAATTTCAGCATAAATTGGGAAACTCCCCATTGGCTGTTGTCACTTGTGGATGTGCAACATGATGTTGTGGGGCGGAGCTTTATAATCAGAGTCTTATAGCACCTCCTGCTGGTAAGTCGCATCAATGATCGCTCCGTCTTAATAATTAAGTTTGGATCATTTTCAAGCCCAAGTTTGAACTATAAACTACACAAAACTTTACTTATTTTGTCAGTCAGCTCCTAGTTGTGTTTGAGTATGAAGAGTGTGTTAATTGTCCTGCTTGTAAACTCAGAGCTTCTGTTTATTCAGTTAAGATTTCCAATGTGACACTGATGCACTGTATGATAAACCTTTTGGTGCTGTTTTACCCCAGATACAGTAAAGTGACCCCGAGTGACCATCCACCTGATCTCTGAGTGACATTATTACATCCAACACACACAGTCACATATATTCTGATAGTGTGAGCTGACCAGAGACTCTTGTGTAAATTTAGTCTCCAAGTTCTATTCATTTCCATGTCAGTTCTGCTTTTAAACACTGCAGCTCACACAGTAAATTTAGTTTGTGTCCCAGCTCCAGTTTGTGTGATTAGTTCCAATGTTTTAGTAAATTTCACAGTAATTTCAGACACATTGCAGTCACATCAGAGTCTGTGAGAAATCATCAGTGTGCAGTGAAAAGAAACAATCACAGGACATTGATGATGAACCTAAAACTTCTGCTTCAGTCTCACTATTAGAGAATGTGTCTTACTGAGGAGAAGGTCATGTGATGCTCAGAGAGATGATCTTACCACAGTTTCTCCAGTTTACAGTGAGGATTCTCCAGTACAGCAGAGAGAATCTTCACTCCTGAGTCTCCTAGTTTATTACAGGACAGATTCAGGTCTCTCAGGTGTGAGGGGTTTGATCTCAGAGCTGAAGTCAGAGCAGCACAGGCTTCATCTGAGACATCCCACCTACATAACCTGTAGTGAGACACAATGACACACTCTTCATCAACAGATTTTTATTATATAATGTATAATTAACACTGAACACAACAATCCTGTCAGATTGTGAACAGTAGGTGGTCCTGGGTAAAACAGGGTGGGCATAGGGTTGAGAAGAATCTCAACATCAGCTGTCACTCAGAAGAACTTACATGACTGTAAAAAGAGGACAATGAGCTGAAAGAGATCTGTTCATTCATCAGTTGTTTATGTAGCACACATATATATACACACACACACAGACACACACACGTACACTCACGCACACACACGTGCGCACACGCGCACACACACACACGAGCAGTTTCACCAATGAACATGAATGTGTCACCTGTCAACATTAGTGTGTATAGACACTTAACATAGTGAACATGATAACATTTAAAGTCTATCAGTTCAAACACAGGATATTTTTAATTAAACATTTCAGGCTATGATATTAAATTATGAAGGTAATCTAACTAATGATATTAGATAAATTATTGTTTTAAAATAACATTGTTTTAGCTGAGATTTCTTTTCAGATAAAGTCTTTATTAAACTAGTCTGTTACACGACTAAACACCACATAGAAATGTTACTGAGCAACGTCACTCAATGAAGCTTCTTAAAGCAGCAGCTCCTAGTGAGTGACAACTGGGGTTCTCTTTCGGAACTCGAGCTGCGTCGAAACGCTATGGGAACGCCCCTGCGTTACCGCACTCTGAACCACGTGTGTAATCTGACCAATAGGCGTTGGGACCTGACGTCATCGGCGGATGACGTCGCGTAAACAGGAAGCTACAAATGGCTGCGAGATGGGCAAGACGCTAGCTTCTGCTCGTTCAGCTAAGCGCTGTTTTTTCTGATACTGTGTTTCTGATCGAGTGATGGCCTGCAGACAGAATTTCCGTGTGTTTTTCCGTGTCCCCGTTTCATTTCCGGGAAGGATTCATGATCGGTGTGTTGTTTGCTTGGAGTGGAGCATGCACAATCGGCTCTCAAGGGAGTCGATTGCTCGCATTTTAGTCGCATGGCTATGCGCACACTTCGCTCTCGGAGAGCGCTCTTCGAGCTCTCTCCCTCGCAGTTCCGGTCCCGCTCTTGCCGAGGCAAAGCGGCGCTGGCGCTCGTGGGGCTCACAGGCCGATATAGCAGCAGGATTGGAGGTGGATGAGTCCTCTCCAGCCTCGTCTGCTGAATCGAGCTTCTGCTCCCTCGGAGAAGCAGGCCCGATGGCTGCTTCTTCTCCCGGCATGAGCAGCTCAACATTACACGTCTCTCCCTCCAAGGAAGGAGAGCTGATCGATCCTAGCGAGCCCGTGGGCTCCTCACAGCTTGTGCTGTACGAGGAGCTCCTTGAGGTCATGACACGAGCCTGGGCGCCGGGGCCTGCCATTTTTCCCGATCTGCAAGCTGAGGGATCCTGGGAAACCCTGTACTCGGCACGCACTTCTCCTCGTCACTCCTCGCTCTAAGCGAATAAGCTATCTCTCCCCTAGCATAGCATCATCGCTAAAGGCTCCAGTGTTCCCTACTAAGCCGCTACGTGCTACGACAGCAGGTCCACACCATGGGTGTGTTGCATGCATACAAGGCTGACCTGCTAAGAGATTTGGGTGAGGAACTTAGCTCCGGGACCGCTGATATTGAGGAGTTGTGTCAGACTGCCGACTTAACTCTTCGGTCCATGAAACACACGGCGCGGGCCGTTGGTCGGTTCATGGCGGCCCTGGTGGCCACTGAAAGGCATATGTGGCTCACCTTGTCCGACCTCCCGGACAAGGATCGAGCTGTGCTGTTGGACTCACCGATAGCTCCTCCTGGACTGTTTGGCGACGCTGTGATGGAGGTCGTGAACAAGTTCCAGGAGTCTAAAAAGCAGCCGGCTGCGTTTCAGCGGTACCTCCCTTGGCGATCTCGTGGGGCTGTTCGGTGGCAAACCCAGCCTGGTCCACCGGGCACCACGAAGCTCAGAAACAGAGTGTGGCCAGACGATCTCCGCGGGCGGGGCCTGATGGCCCAAGGTGACGCTCTGGGCCCAAGAAGGAGCAGGATGACCTGAGGGTCACCCTTGCCTCCAACAAACGGACAGTGGTGTGTAGACCCTGTCAGTCTACAGTTGGGGGATGGGGCACACCTCACGTTACGATGCCCATCCCTCCCCTGCACCACTGGGGCACCAGGCCATTGGCTCTGCCACAAGATGTGCTCCAGAGCACAACCCCCACCAGCGGGCCACTCCACTTCCGCCCAAAGTCTCGGTACGGATGGGGGAGACCCCCGCCTCTCAGGAGGTGTCAACGGCCGCAGTATGTTGCCCCGGCCGTTCAGGTCATGTGGGTCCTGCAGAGCATAGAGGACTGCTACATGGTTCAGTTCGTGTCCTCTCCTCCCCGCTTCAACGGGATGTGTCCCACCCTGGCGGGACTCGAGCAGGCTCTGGTCCTGCAACGAGAAGTGCGCACACTCCTGAGGAAAAGAACGATCGAGGTGGTTCCCCCCTCCGTTCGAGAGTCAGGCTTCTGCAGCCGGTACTTCATTGTTCCGAAGAAGGATGGCGAGTTGTGTCCCATTCTAGATCTATGCTCCTTGACCCGCTCTCTCAGGTGGCTCAGGTTCAGGATGCTCACCATCAAGGAGGTCATGACTCCGATCCGGTCCGGGGATTGGTTCGTCACAATAGATCCAGAAGACGCATACTTTCACATTTCCATCCTTCCTGGTTCCTGAGGTTTGCTTTCTGAGGTGAAGCTTACCTGTATTGGGTCCTCCCGTTTGGCCTAGCACTCTCGCCCCGCACCTTCACAAAATGCGTCGACGGGGCACTGACCCCGCTGCAGCTCCAGGGCGTCTGCATTTTAAATTACATTGAAGATTGGTCGATTCTGGCTCAGTCGGAGTGCCAGGCTATTCGGCATCGAGATGCCGTCCTCACCTGCAGGAAGGTGCATGGGTTTTGACTAAATGCCAGCAAAAGCGTGCTTTCTCCAGCACAGAGAACCACCTTTTTGGGCATGGTATGGGACTCGGCCAGGATGTAGGCACAGTTGTCACCTGCTCAGATCGAAGTCATCCTCATCTCTGTCAGGAGAGTGCAGGAAGGCCAACCACTCAATGTGAAGCAGTTTCAGAGGCTGCTGGGTCTCATGGCAGCGGCATCCAGCGTAGTCCCGCTCGGCCTCCTGCACACAAGGCCGGTGGCTCCAGGGCAGAGGGTTTTCTCTCAGGGGAAACCCATATCGTTCCATCAGGGTCTCGCAGCCTGCCTTTCGAGCCTTGGATGTTCGGAAAGACCGAACGTTTCTGTCCCAAGGCCCCGTGTTGGGGGCTCCATGTCATCATGTGACGTTAACGATGGACGCTTTCCTCATGGGGTGGGGTGCGGCCATGAGAGTCCACTCCGCCCAGGGTCTGTGGAGCGGCCCACGTCTCTCGTGGCACATAAAATGCCTGAAGATGATGGCAGTGTTTTTGGGGTTAAAACACTTCCTCCCGGACCTGCAAGATTGCCATGTATTGGTCCGCACGGACAATACTGCAGAGGTCTCCTACATCAACCACCAAGGGTCTCTCCGATCTCACCCTTTGTACATGGTAGCATGAGTGGTCCTCTTGTGGTCTCAGGACAGACGCCTCTCTTTGAGGGCCATTTATATCCCGAGATGGTTGAATACCAGAGCAGATGCCCTGTCAAGGCAGGGGCCGAGGCCTGGGGAATGGCGTCTCCACCCCAAGGTGGTGGAGTTAATATGGCGGAGGTTCTACAGAGCCCATGTGGATCTGTTTGTGAGCCAGGAGACCCCACGCTGTCCCGTCTGGTTCTCTCTCTCTCACCGAGTCCCTTTAGGTCTGGATGCCATGGTACAGTCGTGGCCGAGGCTACGCCTGTACGCCTTTCCCCTGATCGCACTGCTCCCTGGAATTTTGGAGAGAGTTAGCCGGGATGGAGTCCGTCTCCCCCTGGTGGCACCACGATGGCCGGGCAAGCCATGGTTTGCGGATCCGGTGTCCCTACTCGAGGGCCCTCTGTGGGGAAACCCCCGGGAGGGACCTCCTCTCAAGGGCGGGAGGAACCCTGGTTCATCCTCGCCCAGAGCTGTGCAGGCTGTGGCTGTGGCCCCTGAGGGGGCACGGTTCATAACGGCTGGTCTCTATGAGACCCTTCTCCACTCCAGAGCTTCCTCCACGAGGAGGTCGCACGCCGCATGATGGCAACTGTTTATGTCGTGGTGCGAGCACCAAGGCCTGGAACCAGTTAACTGCACGATTGGCTCAGTTCTGGAGTTCTGCTCGTCTACTACGGCTACTACTACATAAGCAGACGTTGAGCAGATGGGTAGTGGATGCGATTGTGTCGGCTCACGAGTCCTCTGGCCTCCCTCCCCGCACTGCTTAGGGTCCGAGCTCACTCCACCCAGGGTGTGGCGGCCTCTACCGCCTGGTCCGCTGGAGTGGCACTCCAAGACATCTGTGACGCTGCGGGTTAGTCCACCCCAGTGACCTTTGTCAGGTTCTATGACCTTGACCTCAGAGCCACCCCGGGCTCCTCTGTCCTACGTGCAGGTGCCGAGGCCCTCACTCTCTAAGCAGGGTCTGGTCAGTGTGGTGTGATTGGACACTTATTCCCATAGCATTTCGACGCAGCTCGAGTTCCGAAAGGGAACGTCTTTAGGTTACAACCGTAACCCTAGTTCCCTGAGGAATGAGATGCTGCGTCTCCGTGCCACACTCCCTGGATCCCTGCAGCGCTTACCTTCTCTCACAGTAGCTAGCATCTTGCCCATCTCGGAGCCATTTGTAGCTTCCTGTTTACGCGACGTCATCCGCCGATGACGTCACGTCCCAACGCCTATTGGTCAGATTACACACGTGGATCAGAGCGCGGTCATGCAGGGGCATTCCCATAGCGTTTCGACGCAACGTCTCGTTCCTCAGGGAACTAGGGTTACGGTCGTAACCTACAGACGTTTATTAGTAATTCTAACATTATAACAGAGTTTAAGTAGGTGGGCCAGGACTCCAAATGGGTGGGACCAGGACCCTTTATTATATTATTTACAATTATTGATATTAAGTTTATTTGAGCTGCAGAAGTTTTGCTGGCATTAAAAATAAATAATTTCTAATAAATGTTCTCTTATTTACTCCTTTATTTATTTATTTATTTATTTATTTCCTAAGTGAATCTGTAGAAACTCATTATAACTTTATGACTAATCTATTCGTTCTGAATGTTGTAGTGTTACAGAACATTTCAGGTGAAAAACAACACTGTATATAACTGCTGCTTTTAGTGAGTTATTGTGAGTCTCAGAGAGATTATCTTACTTCAGTTTCTCCACTTTACAGTGAGGATTCTCCAGTCCAGCACAGAGAATCTTCACTCCTGAGTCTCCTAGATAATACCCAGACAGATACAGTGTTTCCACAGTCAGATGAAGTTCTCTCAGATTGGAGGTTTCTGAACTGAGCGCTGAGAACAGAGGTGACCAACTTTTTACTCCAAGTGAATTACAGCTGATACTAAAGGAAATAAAATAAAACATAATGAACTCACACAAATGATCAAACACGTCCTCAAAGCTTTCACTGAACCTTCTCATTTTTATAAATACTGAAAGTACAAACACCAGTTAGACAATATGGTTAAAGTGACACTGCAGTCCACATCTACATGTTGAGGACATTAAAATGGGTAAAGTTAGTGTTTAACTACAGCTAACTAACTAGTATCTAGAGTAGGGTTGTCCCTGTCCTGTATAATATGGGATTGTCTTGTATTGAAAAGACAAAGATCTCACATTATGGCCAAAAGTGATGTGACCTTAAACAATCGATACTGGACTAATTATTATAGGAACAAATTCACTTTAAAACAACACTTTTAACATATTATTACTAGTAAATCTGTAAACTTGGTATATACACTGAACAAAATTATAAACACAACACTTTTGTTTTTGCCCCGTTGTTCATAAGCAGATCTAAGACTTTTTCTATGTAAACAAAAGGCCAATTTCTTTCAAAAATAGTTTACAAATCTGTCTAAATCTGTGTTAGTGAGCACGTCTCATCTGCTGAGAAAATCCATCCACCTCACAGGTGTCATATCACTATCCTGATTAGACAGCATGATTATTACACAGGTGTGACTTAGGCCATCCATGACCATCACTATTCACATAATTTGATGGCATTTTGAATGCACAGAGATACCGTGACGAGATCCTGGGTCCCGTTGTTGTGCCCTTCATCCATGACCATCACCTCATGATGATGCACAGCCCCATGTTGTAAGGATCTGTACACAATCCCTGGAAGCTGAAAACATCCCAGTTCTTACATGACCAGCATACTTAACCGACACGTCACCCATTGAGCATGTTTGGGATGCTCTGGATCGGCATATATACGAAAGCGTGTTCCAGTTCCTGCCTTGATGTCACACCTGTGTGGTGGACAGATTATCTCCCAACAGGAGAAGTGCTCACTAACACAGATTTAGACAGATTTGTGAACAATATGTGAGAGAAATAGGCCTTTTGTTTACATTTACATTTACAGCATTTGGCAGACACCCTTATCCAGAGCGACGTACATAAGTGCTTAAATCTCTAAAATTGAATACATTAATGCTGGTTCACTAGGTTACATACTTAAGATAACACGAGTTTAAAACATTTGTTCAAAGTTACAATGAAAAAGTGTCAAAGGTTTTTTTTTTGTTTTTTTTTTTAATGCAAAAGCTAAGGAAAGAAGTGCTAGTTGAAGTGTTTCTTGAATAAGTAGGTCTTCAACCGCCGCTTGAAAATAGCCAGTGACTCAGCTGTCCGGACCTCTAGGGGAAGTTCATTCCACCACCTTGGTGCCAGAACAGAGAAGAGTCTTGTAGTATACTTGCCTCTTACCCTGAGAGATGGTGGAACCAGTCGAGCAGTGCTGGTAGATCAGAGGTTGCGGGGTGCAGTGCGAGGAATGATGAGGGCTTTGAGGTGAGAGGGAGCTGGTCCATTTTTGGCTTTGTAGGCCAGCATCAGTGTTTTGAATCGGATGCGTGCAGCTACCGGAAGCCAGTGGAGGGATTGCAGCAATGGGGTGGTATGCGAGAACTTTGGCAGGTTGAAAACAAGAAGGGCAGCTGCATTTTGGATCATTTGCAGAGGACGAATTGCGTTCATAGGTAGACCTGCCAGCAGTGCATTGCAGTAATCCAGTCTAGAAATGACAAGAGACTGAACAAGTATCTGAGCAGTCTGTGTGGACAAAAATGGCCGAATCCTTCTAATGTTGTAGAGAAGAAACTGACATGACCGAGTCACATTAGCAACATGAGAGGAAAAGGACAGTTGATTGTCCATGGTTACCCCAAGGATGCGAGCTGTGGCTGAAGGGAAGATTGGATCGTTGTGCAAGGATATAGCAAGATCATCACCTGGGGATGAATCACCTGGGATGAACAGCAGCTCAGTTTTGCTAGGATTGAGCTTTAACTGATGAGCAGTCATCCATGATAATTTCTGCCAGGCATGCTGAGATCCGGTCAGAAGCTGTGGCATCTGAGGGTGGGAAAGAGAAGATAAGTTGTGTATCATCAGCATAGCAGTGGTAAGAGAACCCATGTGATGAAATAACTTCACCAAGAGAGTGAGTATACAGGGAGAAAAGAAAAGGACCAAGTACTGAGCCCTGTGGGACGCCAGTGGAGAGTCTGCGTGGAGCAGATGTCACTCCCCTCCATGTTACCTGATATAAGCCAGGTAGGAGGCAAACCATTCCCAAGCTGATCCGCAAATCCCAAGACTCCTGAGGGTGGATAAGAGAGTCTTGTGGTTGACCATATCAAACGCTGCTGAAAGGTCAAGGAGGATAAGGACGGATGACAGTTTGGCTGATCTAGCAGTATGTAGCTTCGAAGAGACATCCAAAAGGGCTGTCTCTGTAGAGTGAGCTGCTTTAAAGCCAGACTGCTTGGGATCTTGGAGGTTGTTCTGTGAGAGATAGACAGACAGTTGATTATAGACAATGCGTTCAAGAATTTTTGAAAGAAATGAGAGAAGTGATACTGGTCTGTAGTTACTGATGTCTGATGGATCCAGAGCAGGTTTCTTTAGGATGGGAATAACCCTTGCTCTCTTGAAAGTAGTTGGTACCTGACCAGATGCTATGGATCTATTGACGATAGTGGAAATGAAGGGCAAGAGGTCTGGTGAGATGGTCTGGAGCATAGTGGTAGGATTGCAGGACTGGATGAGTTGTAAAATCTCTTCTGCTGCCACAGTTGAGAAATGTGACAACGAAGGTGTAGGGGAATGCATACTCTGAGATGTAAGTGCAGTCGGGGCTGAAGTGAAGGTCCGGCAGATTTCCTCAATCTTCTCCTGGTAGAAGGAAGCAAAGTCTTCTGCAGTCAGGGAGGATGAAGAAGGTGGAGCCGGGGGGTTGAGCAGAGAAGAGATGATGTGGAATTTCCGAGGGTCATATGAGGAAGCTTCAAGCTTTTCCTTGTAGAAGGAAGTCTTGGCAGAAGTCACATCTGAGGAGAACTTGACAAGAAGTGTTCGGTAAAAATCAAGATCTGCATCAAGTTGTGATTTCTTCCACTTTCTCTCTGATGATCTTAGCTCTCTTCGATTGTTGCGCAGCACATCTGTAAGCCAAGGAGCAGGACAAGAAGTTTTCTTGGGTTTAGTGAACATAGGGCAGAGGAAGTCCATAGTTGAGGAAAGAGATGAGAGGAAAGTATCTGTGGCTGAGTCCAAGGGTAGTGAGGAAAAAGACTCAGTATCAGGAAGGGAAGAAAGAATGCCAGAAGCTACAGATGAAGGGGAGACAGAGTGAAGGTTGCGGCGAGTAAGAGCGAGGGGGTGAGAGGTAGGTTTAGGAAGGATAGGTAGAGTGATGGTGAAGGATACCAGGTGATGATCAGAGACGTGGAGTGGGGTAGCAGTCACGTCTGTAGCTGGAGAAGGACGGGTGAAAACCAGGTCCAGGACATTGCCTCCTTTGTGTGTGGGGATGTAGCTGTTGAGTGTGAGGGAGAAAGAGTCGAGAAGAGGCAGGAGGGAAGAAGAATGTAGCTTGTCAGAGGGAAGGTTGAAGTCACCAAGCACTGTCAGGGGGGAGCTATCGGAAGGGAAAGCGCTAGGCAGTGAGTCCATTTCTTCCAGGAAGTCTCCTTGGGGACCAGGAGGGCGGTAGACAACAATGATAACAAGGTTGATAGGAGAGGTAACTGAAATGGCATGAAATTCAAAAGAAGAGATGGTTAAATGAGAGAAGAGTAGAGGTGTAAAGCACCATTTCTTTGACAACAATAAACCTGTACCACCACCCCTGCCTGTTTCTCGTGGTGAGTAAGAGAGAGCATAGGCAGAGGATAAAGCAGCTGGTGTAGCAGTGTTCTGTGGGGATATCCAGGTCTCTGTTAGAGCAAGAAAATCAAAGGAGTAATGGGAAGTTAAAGCAGAGATAAAATCAGCTTTCTTTACCGCAGACTGACAATTCCAGAGCCCACCTACCACTACTGTTTGAGACTTACACAACAGAGGAGGGTAGAATAGGTTACTGGGGTTTAGGGTTAGGGTGTGGTGATTAATGAGGTTAGGGTTAGGGTGTGGTGATTAATAAGGTTAGGGTTAGGGTGTGGTAATTAATGAGGAGCAGGTTAGGGTGTGGTGATTAATGAGGTTAGGGTTAGGGTGTGGTGATTAATGAGGTTAGGGTTAGGGTGTGGTGATTAATGAGGTTAGGGTTAGGGTGTGGTGATTAATGAGGTTAGGGTTAGGGTGTGGTGATTAATAAGGTTAGGGTTAGGGTGTGGTGATTAATGAGGAGCAGGTTAGGGTGTGGTGATTAATGAGGTTAGGGTTAGGGTGTGGTGATTAATGAGGAGCAGGTTAGGGTTAGGGTGTGGTGATTAATGAGATTAGGGTGTGTTGATTAATGAGGAGCAGGTTAGGGTGTGTTGATTAATGAGGTTAGGGTTAGGGTGTGGTGATTAATGAGGAGCAGGTTAGGGTTAGGGTGTGGTGATTAATGAGATTAGGGTGTGTTGATTAATGAGGAGCAGGTTAGTGTTAGGGTGTGGTGATTAATAAGATTAGGGTTAGGGTTTGGTGATTAATAAGATTAGGGTTAGGGTGTGGCGATTAATGAGGAGCAGGTTAGGGTGTGGTGATTAATGAGGAGCAGGTTAGGATTAGGGTGTGGTGATTAATGAGGTTAGGGTTAGGGTGTGGTGATTAATGAGGAGCAGGTTAGGGTGTGGTGATTAATGAGGTTAGGGTTAGGGTGTGCTGATTAATGAGGTTAGGATTAGGGTGTGGTGATTAATGAGGTTAGGGTGTGGTGATTAATGAGGTTAGGGTTAGGGTGTGGTGATTAATGAGGTTAGGGTTAGGGTGTGGTGATTAATGAGGAGCAGGTTAGGGTTAGAGTGTGGTGATTAATGAGGTTAGGGTTAGAGTGTGGTGATTAATGAGGTTAGGGTTAGGGTGTGGTGATTAATGAGGAGCAGGTTAGGGTTAGGGTGTGGTGATTAATGAGGAGCAGGTTAGGGTGTGGTGATTAATGAGGAGCAGGTTTGGGTGTGGTGATTAATGAGGTTAGGATTAGGGTGTGGTGATTAATGAGGTTAGGATTAGGGTGTGGTGATTAATGAGGTTAGGATTAGGGTGTGGTGATTAATGAGGTTAGGGTTAGGGTGTGGTGATTAATGAGGTTAGGATTAGGGTGTGGTGATTAATGAGGTTAGGGTGTGGTGATTAATGAGGTTAGGATTAGGGTGTGGTGATTAATGAGGTTAGGGTGTGGAGATTAATGAGGTTAGGATTAGGGTGTGGTGATTAATGAGGTTAGGATTAGGGTGTGGTGATTAACCTGTTACATGTCTACGTCTCGTTACCGAGCCACTACCGCTAGGAGGCGAGACTGCATCAACTTCATTGTAACTTCATTGTAACTTTTAAGCATTAAATCCTCCAAATACACGGTTAAATTATATACTGTTTGAAAGCTTAGACTCTCAGGATTTTATTAAGCGCACACACAAAGCATAATATGATTTATAGTAATTTAAACATTTGATAGAAATTTTGAACTAGGTGGCGCTAGTTCGATCTGTTTACTCACCTTTAACGCTGGTCTTTAAATTTCCCTTTCTTCACATTGTCACTAATGTTAATGTATTTTCCAAAACAAATGCTTGTAAAAATCACCAAGAGTCCAAGAAACTTGAAAATGTAATCCTTTTAATCCAAAACGCTTTGCTCGCCTCACAAGAATTATGTGTCTGACCGGAAACTGAACACACCGCTTCTCTTCCGCCCATTGTTGGACTCCTACGTCTCATTGGACGCATACCAAACTTTCAAAACACGTCAGATTTGTAGTCGAGGATCTGACGAATCAAACAAGCCCTCGCATGAGCCAACCAGTGCCTGTGCGGCCGAGATAGGCAGCTAAGAAGCCAATGAGGTCTCTCCATGCTATGTGGGTGACCCTCCCTTTGACTGACATTTGCTCCGTCCAGTAGCGATTTGATGTTTCGCAAGCATCATAGCTCTTTAGCCAATAAGGAGACGATTCCAACGAGATGCAACATGATACATCTGGTGAGGGCGGGCTGTGCAATGAGCGTGCGCATATTAATTTTTTTCAACTTTATTGACGTCATTTTATTTTGGTGAAAGCCAAGACATGTGGCTATGACCCTCAGTTGTTGTTTACCAACCATCATTAAATACAGCAATGTATGTAATCAGTTTATCAGGTAAACAACTCAGACGGAAATAAAAATCCCCCATTCTAGCCTCTATAACTCTGTGTCAGTAAGGCTTAGAATCAAGCTTGTGTCAGAAACTAGAGACTCTCTTCTTTCCAGTGAGACCAAGCTCACCTCTGTGTGTCAAAGTATATGGGAGCTGTACCACTTTTTATGTGGGTATGTCATCTAGGCGAAAATCATGAAAATGGGGGGGTGAGAGGTTAATGAGGTTAGGATTAGGGTGTGCTGATTAATGAGGTTAGGATTAGGGTGTGCTGATTAATGAGGTTAGGATTAGGGTGTGGTGATTAATGAGGTTAGGGTGTGGTGATTAATGAGGTTAGGGTTAGGGTGTGCTGATTAATGAGGTTAGGGTTAGGGTGTGCTGATTAATGAGGTTAGGATTAGGGTGTGGTGATTAATGAGGTTAGGGTGTGGTGATTAATGAGGTTAGGGTTAGGGTGTGCTGATTAATGAGGTTAGGGTTAGGGTGTGCTGATTAATGAGGTTAGGATTAGGGTGTGCTGATTAATGAGGTTAGGATTAGGGTGTGGTGATTAATGAGGTTAGGGTGTGCTGATTAATGAGGTTAGGGTTAGGGTGTGCTGATTAATGAGGTTAGGACTAGGGTGTGGTGATTAATGAGGTTAGGGTGTGGTGATTAATGAGGTTAGGGTTAGGGTGTGGTGATTAATGAGGTTAGGATTAGGGTGTGGTGATTAATGAGGTTAGGGTGTGGTGATTAATGAGGTTAGGGTTAGGGTGTGGTGATTAATGAGGTTAGGGTGTGGTGATTAATGAGGTTAGGGTGTGGTGATTAATGAGGTTAGGGTGTGGTGATTAATGAGGTTAGGGTGTGGTGATTAATGAGGTTAGGGTTAGGGTGTGCTGATTAATGAGGTTAGGATTAGGGTGTGGTGATTAATGAGGTTAGGATGTGGTGATTAATGAGGTTAGGGTTAGGGTGGTGCTGATTAGTACTCAGGTGAATGTGATTGGTGGTGAGTGAGAGAAGGCCTGACTTTTAATGAAATACTTCACAAACACATTTAAAAGATAATTATTAAAACTGCGCTCTTCTTGCTGTATTTCCTCCTAGTACATTTTAGACAGATGGTGTTTTGAAGTCTCTATGATATCAAAAGTCATTGTCCCAGAGTCAATGTTTTCATAGACATCATATATCATATCATAGAGACTTCAAAAGCTCTTCAAAAGAAAAGAAGAACAAGTGGTGGAAGTTGGAAAAGGAAGAATGTCTCGAGGAATTCTGACAAAAGCTGAGACAAGCTTTGGGTGGTCAGGAAGAGCTTCTAGATGACTGGGTAACTACAGCAGAAGTGTAGATTGATGAGGACTAACAAAACCTTCAGTTTCATCTATAACAATCAGACTTTTTAATTAATGTTTCTTCTGTAATGGGAGAATGACATGTAAATGAAACTGTAATAACACTGGACACAAGTGAAAGGTAGATTTGTTAGTTCACAGGTTTATCAGGTCATATTAAAATCATACACTGAATCATCTATCATCTTTTCCTCACACATCATAATTTTCAGGGTTTGGAAACACTTACAGTCGGATTTGCCGACATCGCCACCACACCGAGACTCCGTCCTGAAAATGTTTCCTGCTCAGGATCTGGATCAGAACTCGGATTATTCTGACAAACACAGCTGAATATTGAATAACCAAGTGGCTTTGGATACTGAATGATTTTCTGGGAATATCTATAGTACCTGTCAGTGGTTATATATATATATATATATATATATATGTATTATTTAATGTGTACTGTAGTGTGCTGCTGTGGGACTCGGGGAACTGGCAGGTGTTGGGAGATAAAATGTGCATGTGTATGTTTGTGTGTACAGTATGTGTCTGTGTGTGTGTGTTTCTGTGTATGTGTCTGTGATTGTCTGTGTGTGTTTGTGTGTACAGTATGTGTCTGTGTGTGTGTGTGTGTGTCTGTGAGTGTCTGTGTGTGTTTGTGTGTCTGTGAGTGTCTGTGTGTGTGTGTGTGTGTGTGTGTGTGTGTGTGTGTGTGTGTGTGTGTATTTCTGTGTGTGTGTTTGTGTGTGTGTCTGTGTCAGGAATTGGGACTTTATCCTGCTTGGACATTATGGGGACATTGTTGCAGTTTGTTTCTGTGCCACGTGTCTTTGTATTGTTTTTATATGTTATGTGTACACACACTTGTCACGTGTACACTCACCTGTCATGTGTATACACACCTGTCACGTGTACACACACGTCACTTGTACACACACCTGTCACTTGTACACACACCTGTCACTTGTATACACACATGTCACTTGTATACACACGTCACTTGTACACACACCTGTCACTTGTATACACACATGTCACTTGTACACACACCTATCACTTGTATACACACATGTCACTTGTATACACACGTCACTTGTACACACACCTGTCACTTGTATACACACATGTCACTTGTACACACACCTATCACTTGTATACACACATGTCACTTGTACACACACGTCACTTGTATACACACATGTCACTTGTACACACACCTGTCACTTGTATACACACATGTCACTTGTACACTCACCTGTCACGTGTACACACACGTCACTTGTACACACACATGTCACTTGTACACACACATGTCACTTGTACACACACCTCTGCACACCTGTTCCTTGTGTTTATATGATTCCAACCCTATTTATTTCGGTTGTCTTGCGTCTTTTTTTGCTGAGCCCTTGTGTTTGTATTTGTTTTTGTGTTCCTGTTTTTGTGTTCCTGTTTTTGTGTTCCTGTTTCTGTGTTCCTGTGTTTTGTTGTTCCTGTTCCTAGTGTTTTTAGCCCTTTGATATTTTTTCTCTTAATATACTCCTCTTTATGTTATCACTGCATATGGGACTTTTTATCTGTGAAGACGCCCCTTTATTGACAGTCTGTTTTTTTCTTTCTGTGTGTATGTGATTTTCGTGTGTGTGTGTGTGTGTGTGTGTGTTTTCTATCTGATTTTGACATCTGATTTTGACGTGTCTCACTCGAGTTGCACACCAATTTCCTTCCTGTTGTAACTGCTGTGTACATTTTCTACATACCCTGCGCTGCTCACACTCTTCTTTCCTCATCATGGCTAATATTCTTTATCTCTCCATCCAGCTTTCCCTCCTTCTATTCTCATTCCCTCTCTCAATGACAGGAAATCCACTTCCTGACATCACAGACCAGCAGTTCATAGAGAGCTGTGTGAATGAACACAACAACGCACGCACCAATGCCAAGCCTTCTGCTAGCAACATGCGCTACATGGTAAGAAACACATCTGAGTGATGACATTTCTGTTCCCGTCTCTGGTCTAAAATATGAAATAATGAGCTCAGTTTTTATTAAATATTAAGACGTCTTAGTGCATCTGATTCTTGATATAAATTGTAAGCCTTTTGCATTGTGGATAATCTTGTAAATAGATGTCTTCCAGTAATATGGGGGCCTAGCTGGGACAGCACTCACTCTCACTCTCGCTCTCAATCTCACTCTCACTCTCACTTTCACTTTTACTCTCACTTTCACTCTCACTCTCACACACACACACACACACACACACGGAACAGTGTAGTTTATTGGGCTGAATCCAGTCAACGTTACAGTCCAGAGCAGGAAGTACATCCTGACAGTTGAGGAAACCAGTCGAAAAATGTGAAGCTCTAAACTGTACTAGGAAACATGAAACAAAGAAAACCTATATATGTAAATGAGAGTGTGTGTGTGTGTGTGTGTTTCAGACATGGGATGATGGCCTGGCAGTCCTGGCAAGAGCGTGGGCAAGAAATTGCCTCTTTAAACACAATCCACGAAGAAATCATCCTGTCTTCCCCTCGGTGGGGGAAAACATCTGGGCAGGAACTCAAGGCACCGGGTTTCAGGTCAAATCTATGATTGAGAGCTGGGTTAATGAAGTTCAACACTATAATTACTACACCTTGGCCTGCACCGACATCTGTGGCCATTACACACAAGTAATTTCTTCTTCAGCATTTTAGTACTTTAAGTAAATTTAATTCATTTCTTAAGTAAAACTTTATCACATGTCCTTACGTAATGTTCTTATGACAACAGCAAAATGTTTCTTAAAGTTTGATCAACTGCTCACATTGTCATGGGCAGATTGAACACTAGAGGGTGCTCTGCTCGGGTTTGTTTTTATGTTATGTCCTGTGCCATGTGCTCTTATTTCATTTTTGTGTTTGCCTCACCGTCATTTTCCCTGTTCCTGCCTCCACACACCAGTTCCTTATGTTTCCCTAAGTACCTCCTCATATATACACCTTATATATACTGCCTTGTGTTTGCTTTCTGAGTCTGAGTGTCTGTGTCTGTTTAGTTATATCTGCACTTTATCCTTGCATTTGAGTCTGAATTCTGTGGAAAAACTCATTTTGAAGGATAATTAAAATAATTAGGAAGTGTGTGTGAGCGTGTGTGTGTTAATACAAGTGTAGCTTTTCCCTGTTTGACATTTAATGTTTAATTTCATTCAGCTGAAACTTCAGTGAGCCGAAAGCTAATTCTCTGTAGTAGTACATCTAAGTGTAAGAACCTGTAAAGTACAGCTATGGTTAACACTGTACTGGACTTTTAGATCATTTAAGATCATTAAGTTAAGCTGAAATTGTATAATAAGCTTTTTATCATTTAATAAAAAGTCCGAAATTATTAGTTAGATTTGCAGATTTGGATAAAAGAGAAATTTTCACCCCCTAAAAGCTCAAATCTGCTGTTGATTGGAATCAGATGATTCACTGTGGTGACCCCTAACAGGAAATGCCATGAAACTACACTTCACGAAAATGAATGAAGAAGAAATAGAAGATGATCTGTTGATGAATGAAAGGATGAATATTTTTGAAACGCTTTCTTAAAAGTTGAAGAATATTTGGTAGAGATTTAATTGAAAATAAAACTCCTCACTGTTTTGGAATACAGCATGAAATCATGGTGTGTTTGTTCTGTGTGATGTCTGTGATTCATTGCAGGTGGTTTGGGCAACAACCTATAAAGTGGGCTGTGCTTTGATCTTCTGCCCTGACGGGGTCCGACAGACGTCTTTCTCACGCAGACCAGGAGCCTTGTTTGTGTGTAACTACGCCACAGCGTGAGTTTGAGAAACACACTCGGGTGTCAGGGCATTGGTCAGTGGTGGTGGGGAGTCAGTTATCAAATCATTTTATTAACCAGAGAATTGTGAATATTCTGTTATAATAAATCATTAATTGTGTCAGACCACCTTCAGTCATTTCTCACCCATAACAGTTTGTCTGACAATTTTCATTCTGGTTTTTAAACTGCCCATAACACTGAGTCTGCCCATAACACTGAGTCTGCCCATAACACTGAGTCTGCTCATAACACTGAGTCTGTTCATAGCACTGAGTCTGCCCATAACACTGAGTCTGTTCATAGCACTGAGTCTGCCCATAGCACTAAGTCTGTTCATAGCACTGAGTCTGCCCATAACACTGAGTCTGTCCATAACACTGAGTCTGCCCATAACACTGAGTCTGTTCATAGCACTGAGTCTGCCCATAACACTGAGTCTGTTCATAGCACTGAGTCTGCCCATAACACTGAGTCTGCCCATAACACTGAGTCTGCCCATAGCACTGAGTCTGCCCATAGCACTGAGTCGGCCCATAACACTGAGTCGGCCCATAGCACTGAGTCTGTTCATAGCACTGAGTCTGCCCATAACACTGAGTCTGTTCATAGCACTGAGTCTGCCCATAACACTGAGTCTGCCCATAACACTGAGTCTGCCCATAACACTGAGTCTGCCCATAACACTGAGTCTGCCCATAACACTGAGTCTGCTCATAACACTGAGTCTGCCCATAACACTGAGTCTGCCCATAACACTGAGTCTGCCCATAACACTGAGTCTGTTCATAGCACTGAGTCTGCCCATAACACTGAGTCTGTTCATAGCACTGAGTCTGCCCATAACACTGAGTCTGCCCATAACACTGAGTCTGCCCATAGCACTGAGTCGGCCCATAACACTGAGTCGGCCCATAGCACTGAGTCTGCCCATAGCACTGAGTCGGCCCATAACACTGAGTCGGCCCATAGCACTGAGTCTGCCCTTCTGAGAGTGCTAAATTATATTTTTCTAGCTACTGACTCAGAGATTCTGTGGTTCTAGTTTTACTGGATTTAACTGCAGCATTTGATACGGTTGTCACACTACACTTATCACTAGATTAGAGTCATGGGTGAGGCTGTCAGGCACAGATCTAAAATTGTGTAAAGTATGTAGTTAAACTAGGGGACTTTTCCTCCTCCACTGCCCCACTGTCTCCACTGCCCCTCCTTCCCTGTTCTCCCTGTATCTGTTACCACTGGGCTCCATTCTGAGTTAATACAAAGTGTAGTTTCACTTTTACGTGGTCGATACCCAAATATTTACCTTTTACGAAAAATGACCCCTCATCCGTTACATCCCTTTTATTGTGTTTAGATGAAGTTAAATGAAGATAAAACTGAGGTGATTGTGTTCAACCCCACAGAAAGTACAAAGGCCACCAACCTTGACTTAGGATGTCTATCTGTCTTTAGGTCTCCGCAGGTACAGAATCTGGGTGTTCTCTTAGACGAGT
>NC_062536.1:22869612-22909612 GCF_022655615.1 Tachysurus fulvidraco
TGCACATGAAATAGGAAGTAAAATAAGATGATTAATGGTGTCAAAATCTGCACTAAGGTCAAGTAACACCAGCAAAGAGACCCAACCCTGATCAGAGACCAGTAACAGGTCATTTACCACTTTAACCAGCGCTGTCTCTGTCCCACCCCCCCACCCCCCACCCCCACCCCTATTGTGTAGATAATAACTGGCAGCCGGACTGGGATCCTGTTCTGCGTGAGTGTGGTGTGTTCTGTAAAGCCGTGTTGATCATCAGACCTGTGGCGTTGTTGTCCATTTTTGTAAGTGTGTATGTAATTCAACGCCATTGTCCAAATATGTTTGCTTACATAAACTAACACACACAATATTTTACCAATTTGTCCACGATAGCTTTAAATCTGTTCATGTTTATTTCCTCTGAATGCTCGGAATTCATAGTTCACCAAAGCTTTGTTGTGTAGTTATTGTTGATTAATAGCTTTGTTGTGTAGTTATTGTTGATTAATAGCTTTGTTGTGTAGTTATTGTTGATTAAAAGCTTTGTTGTGTAGTTATTGTTGATTAAAAGCTTTGTTGTGTAGTATGTGAAATAAACACCATTCCCATCCAGTCATTATATCTTTTGTCTTCTTCTGCCCAACTGTGGGTGAAGCTACAGGTAACCAGTCCTCTAAACCTTCCGATAAACTCCTCTCATTCCCTGCTGTAGATACGAAGGTTCCATTAATCTGACTTGGTTTTCAGTGACATCAGATGTTCAGGATGAACTAAAGGACAAAGCTTCTGTTTCAGGGAAAATAAAGTCACCACAGTAAACAGTACATCCACAGCGACAAGTCATGACACAAATATTAATGTTCACAAATTCTGCTGCTTGTTTTTTTGATCGGGGTTCAAGCCCCAGCACAGCCCCTGCTGGGCCCTTGAACAAGGCCCTCAACCCTCCCTGCTCTAGGGGCGCTGTATCATATCTGCCCCTGCACTCTGACCCCAACCTTCTCAGTTGGGGTATGTGAAGAAAATAATTCCATTGTGCTGTAATGTATATGTGGTGATTCAGTTATAATACCAGACTGGAAACTTTAAAAGGAGGTGGTGCTTAGCATCATTGTTCTTCCTCTGATTACCATGGTAACCTGCAAGGAGACACCTGACATCATCATCATCACTTTGTATAAATGGAGATTCACAGGAGAGGACATTGCTGCTGAGAAGATTGGATCTAAAACAAGAGTTTATCAGATCAGAACTGAACAGAGGTCCAACACGCAGGACCTTCTCCTAAGGTGGGTTCAGCTGTGGGTTCGGGGCACCACCAGTGTAGAGCTTACTCAGGAAGGGCAGCAGGCAGGTGTGAGTGCATCTGCGTGTACAGTGAGGTGAAGACTTCTGGACGATGTCCTGGACAGATTAGTCAAACTCCCTAATCCTGGTGAGGAGACTTAATCCCACTGAGAACTTGTGGTCAATCCTCAAGACGAAAGTGAACAAAAAACCTACAGATCACAGACATCATGCCAGGGTAAATTACAGAGATCTACTGCAAATATCGACTCTTTGGCTGAACATAATGTAATTGTCATGAAAAGCCTTTGACACTTTAGTTAGTAATTATACTTCAGTATTCCAGAGTAACATCTGAAAAAAGATGTAAAGATGTTACGTCATTCACTTCACCATGGCCGTACACATCTACAGGGTGATCTACAGAAGCTCAGAAAGCACAGAGACGTCTACTCAACACGACACATGAACCTGAGCATGAACGTGTGCTTCATTACACTCCTGTGTGTGTCTGTGTGTGTCTGTGTGTGTCTGTACACTCCTGTGTGTGTCTGTACACTCCTGTGTGTGTCTGTGTGTGTCTGTACACTCCTGTGTGTGTCTGTGTGTGTCTGTACACTCCTGTGTGTGTCTGTACACTCCTGTGTGTGTCTGTACACTCCTGTGTGTGTCTGTGTGTGTCTGTACACTCCTGTGTGTGTCTGTGTGTGTCTGTGTGTGTCTGTGTGTGTCTGTACACTCCTGTGTGTGTCTGTACACTCCTGTGTGTGTGTCTGTGTGTGTCTGTACACTCCTGTGTGTGTCTGTGTGTGTCTGTACACTCCTGTGTGTGTCTGTGTGTGTCTGTGTGTGTCTGTGTGTGTCTGTGTGTGTCTGTGTGTGTCTGTACACTCCTGTGTGTGTCTGTACACTCCTGTGTGTGTCTGTGTGTGTCTGTACACTCCTGTGTGTGTCTGTGTGTGTCTGTGTGTGTCTGTGTGTGTCTGTACACTCCTGTGTGTGTCTGTACACTCCTGTGTGTGTGTCTGTGTGTGTCTGTACACTCCTGTGTGTGTCTGTACACTCCTGTGTGTGTCTGTACACTCCTGTGTGTGTGTCTGTGTGTGTCTGTACACTCCTGTGTGTGTCTGTGTGTGTCTGTACACTCCTGTGTGTGTCTGTGTGTGTCTGTGTGTGTCTGTGTGTGTCTGTACACTCCTGTGTGTGTCTGTGTGTGTCTGTACACTCCTGTGTGTGTCTGTGTGTGTCTGTACACTCCTGTGTGTGTCTGAACACTCCTCTGTGTGTCTGTGTGTGTCTGTGTGTGTCTGTACACTCCTGTGTGTGTCTGTGTGTGTCTGTACACTCCTGTGTGTGTCTGAACACTCCTCTGTGTGTCTGTGTGTGTCTGTGTGTGTCTGTACACTCCTGTGTGTGTCTGAACACTCCTCTGTGTGTGTCTGTGTGTGTCTGTGTGTGTCTGTACACTCCTCTGTGTGTCTGTACACTCTTGTGTGTGTCTGTGTGTGTCTGTGTGTGTCTGTGTGTGTCTGTACACTCCTGTGTGTGTGTCTGTGTGTGTCTGTGTGTGTCTGTGTGTGTCTGTACACTCCTGTGTGTGTGTCTGTGTGTGTCTGTGTGTGTCTGTGAGTGTCTGTACACTCCTGTGTGTGTCTGAACACTCCTCTGTGTGTCTGTGTGTGTCTGTGTGTGTCTGTGTGTGTCTGTACACTCCTGTGTGTGTCTGAACACTCCTCTGTGTGTCTGTACACTCCTGTGTGTGTCTGTACACTCCTGTGTGTGTCTGTACACTCCTGTGTGTCTGTACACTCCTGTGTGTCTGTGTGTGTCTGTACACTCCTGTGTGTCTGTGTGTGTCTGTACACTCCTGTGTGTCTGTGTGTGTCTGTACACTCCTGTGTGTCTGTAAGTGTCTGTGTGTGTCTGTACACTCCAGTGTGTGTCTGTACACTCCTGTGTGTGTCTGTGTGTGTCTGTACACTCCTGTGTGTCTGTGTGTGTCTGTGTGTGTCTGTGTGTGTCTGTACACTCCTGTGTGTGTCTGTGTGTGTCTGTACACTCCTGTGTGTCTGTACACTCCTGTGTGTCTGTGTGTGTCTGTACACTCCTGTGTGTCTGTGTGTGTCTGTGTGTGTCTGTACACTCCTGTGTGTGTCTGTACACTCCTGTGTGTCTGTGTGTGTCTGTACACTCCTGTGTGTCTGTGTGTGTCTGTGTGTGTCTGTACACTCCTGTGTGTGTCTGTACACTCCTGTGTGTCTGTACACTCCTGTGTGTCTGTGTGTGTCTGTACACTCCTGTGTGTCTGTGTGTGTCTGTGTGTGTCTGTACACTCCTGTGTGTCTGTGTGTGTCTGTACACTCCTGTGTGTGTCTGTACACACCTGTGTGTCTGTGTGTGTCTATACACTCCTGTGTGTCTGTACACTCCTGTGTGTGTCTGTACACTCCTGTGTGTCTGTGTGTGTCTGTACACTCCTGTGTGTCTGTACACTCCTGTGTGTCTGTACACTCCTGTGTGTCTGTGTGTGTCTGTACACTCCTGTGTGTCTGTGTGTGTCTGTGTGTGTCTGTACACTCCTGTGTGTCTGTGTGTGTCTGTACACTCCTGTGTGTGTCTGTACACACCTGTGTGTCTGTGTGTGTCTGTACACTCCTGTGTGTCTGTACACTCCTGTGTGTGTCTGTACACTCCTGTGTGTGTCTGTACACTCCTGTGTGTGTCTGTACACTCCTGTGTGTCTGTGTGTGTCTGTACACTCCTGTGTGTCTGTACACTCCTGTGTGTGTCTGTACACTCCTGTGTGTCTGTACACTCCTGTGTGTGTCTGTGTGTGTCTGTACACTCCTGTGTGTCTGTACACTCCTGTGTGTGTCTGTGTGTGTCTGTACACTCCTGTGTGTGTCTGTACACTCCTGTGTATGTCTGTGTGTGTCTGTACACTCCTGTGTGTGTCTGTGTGTGTCTGTACACTCCTGTGTGTGTCGGTGTGTGTCTGTACACTCCTGTGTGTGTCTGTGTGTGTCTGTACACTCCTGTGTGTGTCTGAACACTCCTGTGTGTGTCTGTACACTCCTGTGTGTGTCTGTACACTCCTGTGTGTGTCTGTACACTCCTGTGTATGTCTGTGTGTGTCTGTACACTCCTGTGTGTGTCTGTACACTCCAGTGTGTGTCTGTGTGTGTCTGTACACTCCTGTGTGTGTCTGTACACTCCAGTGTGTGTCTGTGTGTGTCTGTACACTCCTGTGTGTGTCTGTACACTCCTGTGTGTGTCTGTACACTCCTGTGTGTGTCTGTGTGTGTCTGTACACTCCAGTGTGTGTCTGTACACTCCTGTGTGTGTCTGTACACTCCTGTGTATGTCTGTGTGTGTCTGTACACTCCTGTGTGTGTCTGTACACTCCAGTGTGTGTCTGTGTGTGTCTGTACACTCCTGTGTGTGTCTGTACACTCCTGTGTGTGTCTGTACACTCCTGTGTGTGTCTGTGTGTGTCTGTACACTCCAGTGTGTGTCTGTACACTCCTGTGTGTGTCTGTACACTCCTGTGTGTGTCTGTGTGTGTCTGTACACTCCTGTGTGTGTCTGTACACTCCTGTGTGTCTGTGTGTGTCTGTACACTCCAGTGTGTGTCTGTACACTCCTGTGTGTGTCTGTACACTCCTGTGTGTCTGTGTGTGTCTGTACACTCCTGTGTGTGTCTGTACACTCCTGTGTGTGTCTGTGTGTGTCTGTACACTCCTGTGTGTGTCTGTGTGTGTCTGTACACTCCAGTGTGTGTCTGTACAATCCTGTGTGTGTCTGTACACTCCTGTGTGTGTCTGTACACTAGTGTGTGTCTGTACACTCCTGTGTGTGTCTGTACACTCCTGTGTGTGTCTGTACACTCCTGTGTGTGTCTGTGTGTGTCTGTACACTCCAGTGTGTGTCTGTACACTCCTGTGTGTGTCTGTACACTCCTGTGTGTGTCTGTGTGTGTCTGTACACTCCAGTGTGTGTCTGTACAATCCTGTGTGTGTCTGTACACTCCAGTGTGTGTCTGTACAATCCTGTGTGTGTCTGTACACTCCTGTGTGTGTCTGTACACTACAGTGTGTGTCTGTACACTCCTGTGTGTGTCTGTACACTCCTGTGTGTGTCTGTACACTCCTGTGTGTGTCTGTGTGTGTCTGTACACTCCTGTGTGTGTCTGTGTGTCTGTACACTCCTGTGTGTGTCTGTGTGTGTGTCTGTACACTCCTGTGTGTGTCTGTGTGTGTCTGTACACTCCTGTGTCTGTCTGTGTGTGTCTGTGTGTCTGTACACTCCTGTGTGTGTGTGTGTGTCTGTACACTCCTGTGTGTGTCTGTGTGTGTGTCTGTACACTCCTGTGTGTGTCTGTGTGTGTCTGCACACTCCTGTGTGTCTGTACACTCCAGTGTGTGTCTGTACACTCCTGTGTGTGTCTGTGTGTGTCTGTACACTGCTGTGTGTGTCTGTACACTCCTGTGTTACTGTGTGTGTCTGTACACTCTTGTGTGTCTGCACACTCCTGTGTGTCTGTGTGTGTCTGTACACTGCTGTGTGTGTCTGCACACTCCTGTGTGTCTGTACACTCCTGTGTGTGACTGTGTGTGTCTGTACACTGCTGTGTGTGTCTGTACACTGCTGTGTGTGTCTGTACACTCCTGTGTTACTGTGTGTGTCTGTACACTCTTGTGTGTCTGTACACTCCTGTGTGTAACTGACTTAATACTGTCTACACCAGGGGTGTCAAACACTGGCCCGCGGTGTAATTATATTTGCCCCACAAGACCCATATCAGATGTACATTACAGCTGACTAGCCGCATGCTACACTAACACTACATATCCCAGAATGCCTTGCCTCTGTATTGACGCGTAGTCACGAACACCAAGCGCCCCTCGTTCTCTGTTGAAAGTCGTTAACAGCCCTGTTACAGTCACATGGGGCAAGTTTATTCACCCTCCACAAAAATGTCCAAACGACAGATGGACAATAGGAGCTTACAGGACAGGAGGGAGACAGATTATCTGTTCACGTATATAAAGGACAGACCTGTTTGTCTTGTGTGCTAACGTGTCTGTAACGACAGTATAGGACATAAGAAGACACTATGACACATTATGAGCAAAAGGACAAACTGCGTTTCAATGTTCTCTTTATGCACTTTTTCTACTCCAAGGCAAAAACTGGGATTTTCATTGAATGCAATAATTATTTTTGGTTGTTGTTGAAAAAGCTCCACTTCAAAAGGAACTTAAAATGATAGTGAGAGGCATCATTTATTTATTTATTTATTTATTTAAATAAGAAATGAACACCACTGATCTAATTTAATTTCTTATGTGTTTGTAATAACGAGCTCTGGTTGGTCTAAATCCTGTGTTTAAGTAAAACTAAAGTTTGTTTCCACATGAAAAAGGTTAAACATTACAGATCAGTTACAGTTCATTTTACATTAAATATTCAGTTTGGCTCTGACTTTATCTCAGGTTTATATTTTGGCCCACAGTGAGTGTGAGTGTCTCCTCCCCTGGTCTACATCATTTATCATAAATCACATTCACTGTTTCAGTATCGTCTTTATTACAAATACACATACACACACATATACATACACACACATATACATACACACACATATACATACACACACACACACACACACACACACACACAGCCTCACTCACTCACACAGCCTCACTCACTCACACAGCCTCATACATACACTCACTCACTCACACAGCCTCATACATACACTCACTCACTCACACAGCCTCACTCACTCACACAGCCTCACACACACAGCCTCACACACACAGCCTCACACACACAGCCTCACACACACAGCCTCACACACACAGCCTCACACACACAGCCTCACACACACAGCCTCACACACACAGCCTCACACACACACACACACACACACACACACACACACACACACAGTCCATGTGTAAGTCTCGTTAGCTTTTCCTCATCTTGTTCTTCTTGCTGTGGCCTGTAGGAGGCAGTGTGCTGGGGGTCACTGCAGGAGCTCCCAGTTTCTTGTTCTTTGCTTTCTTCACTTTATTTTTGATGGCCTCGATGTCCAGTTTGTCTTTTACAGGAGCTGAAGGTACAAAAACATTAGTGATTTATTTACACCAGTGATGATAAAGCGAACACACCGAGGTCACTAGTGAGATAAAAAACAAAGACATTTAAAAAGAATAAAAATAGAGAGGCAAAGGAATTTAATAAATAATTTAAAAAATTGAAAGAAAAAAAAATGAAGTCTAATATAAAAATATTTTTTTTTTACCTTTGTTGCACTTTTTGATGATTTTTTTCTCTTTTGGAGGAATGAACGCTTTCTTTCTCTCTTCTTGTTTCCTGCTCAGAACTTCGGCCTGTTTCACCTTCACACATTTAAATCACACTCCGTTAATTACTGCATACTTTAATGTGTGTCTGTGTGTGATGTGTGTGTATGATGTGTGTGTGTGTATGTATATGTGTATGTGTGTGTTTGTGTGTGTGTGCGCGTGTGTGTGATGTGTGTGTATGATGTGTGTCTGCATGCGTGTGTGTATGTGTGATGTGTGTGTCTGCATGTGTGATGTGTGTGTATGTATATATGTATATGTGTATATGTATATGTGTATGTGTGTGTTTGTGTGTGTGTGCGCGTGTGCGCGTGCGCGTGTGTGTATGCGTGTGCATGCGTGTGTGTGTGTATGCGTGTGTGTGTATGCGTGTGTCTGTGTGTGTGCTACCTTGATCTCAGTCATCTTCTTTCTCCTCTTTTCTCTCTCACGCAGGAAAAATTCCCCACTAGCGAGTTCCCTGTCCACCTGAACACAAAAACATGATCAACATCACGTTAACATGTGGGCTGGAGGTTTGTTTGTTTGTTTCTGGGCCTGTTGCACAATAAGAGTAAACAGAACATTATGATTGTCAGCACAGGAGAGAGACACACTGGTGTTTACATCATCACTATAAGACCAAACCCAGAATGTTACGTTTATATAGTTAACAGTGTGTGTGTGTGTGTGTGTGTGTGTGTGTGTGTGTGTGTGTGTGTGTGTGTACCTTGCTCTCAGGTTGAGGCGGGGGGAACGGTGTGTACTCCTTCTTGACCTTCTTCCTTGTTGGTTGTTGTCGTTTGTTGATGTGTTTGTGTTTAAAGTTGGGGAGGAAACGATCCCAGCTCTGAGAGCGGAGCTCCGGGTCACTCGCTAACTCACGCTTTATCATCAGCATCTACATCATTGGGGGAAACAGTGGGGTGTGGTCAGTGTGTGTGTGTGTGTGTGTGTGTGTGTGTGTCAGACACAGTGAGCTTTATCCAGTTGTCTGTTCACCTTTATGTTGTAAATAGGGTGAATGTTCTTCATCGTGTCCAACACCACCTTACGCACCTACACACACACACACACACATATTAAGTCTCTAATATAAATGTAAATATTGTTAAATATTTAAGGACAAATGTACCATAAGTGTTTTATACCTCCTTTAGGCCACCGTAGGGTCCGAGAGCAGACACAGTGTTCCCTTGTACCATCACATAACAGTTTGTAAGCAGCTCCAGAGCCTAGACACACACACACACACAGAGACACACACACAGAGACACACACACAGAGACACACAAACACACAGAGACATACAAACACACAGACACACACAAACACACAGACACACACAAACACACACACACACACACAGACATACAAACACACACACACACACAGAGACATACACACAGACACACACACACAGACACACACAGAGACACATACACTTGGTAAAGTAGAAATGGACAAAGACATTCTAACAAATCTAACACAAATGAACCTGATTACCTTTAGACAGAAATATAAGTGTTGTCATGACGATGACCCCTCCCGCCCCCCTGCACTACATCTGTGTTGTGTGTACGAGTGTAAAACAAAGGAGGGTGACGTTCTGACCTTCAGTGTGGATCCTTTCGGTCCGATGAGCCTCTGTCTGCGTTTTACGAAGCGTTCTCTGTTCCGCACCATTGTCCCGATCTTTATAATATCACACGCCATGTCGTCTTGTAGGATTCGCACCGCCTTAAAGTGGGAGAGTCAGATCTCAGGTCAGTGCTCACGAAATTCCACCAGCATGTGGACGTCTCTATGAGAGGTGAAAACATGCTGGATCTTTACACAAACATTCCTCATATCGTGTCTTGTCCTGCACCGTCTTGTCCTGCACTGTCTTGTCTGTCCTGTCCTGCACTGCCTTGTCTGTCTTGTCCTGCACCGTCTTGTCCTGCACCGTCTTGTCCTGCACTGTCTTGTCCTGCACTGTCTTGTCTGTCCTGTCCTGCACTGTCCTGCACTGTCCTGTCCTGCACTGTCTTGTCCTGCACTGTCTTGTCCTGCACTGTCTTGTCCTGCACTGTCTTGTCCTGCACTTTGTACACCAGGTTATACAGACACACTTTATGTATCTAAGACTAACTTACTAAGTCCTTATAGCTCTGTGTGTGTTATGTAGCTCCCTGATCCTGGAGGAACGTTGTGTCATGTCACTGTGTACTGTAACAGTTATATATGGTGTAATGACAATAAAAGCTTCTCGACTTGACTTGAGGAGTCAGAAAATAAACAAACCTAGAAACTGTAGACTTATAAACAATTATAACGAGTGTATAATTATCTCACACTTATCTAATCAATAGTAACAGTAAAGAATCAGTGTTCGTATTAATAACATCACCTGGTCGAAGGGGACACTTCGGGACAGCAGCTTGATGAGGTCTCGGGCTCGGAGGATGGCGTACGGGTCGAAGGTTCTCTTTGTGGTGCTGACTGTGATGCTCCCTTCAATTAGATCTAAACTGGCATTGATGAACTACAACACAGAGATAAGTCAACTAATATAAACACAGAGAGGGAGGGGGAGGGAGGGAGGGGGGAGAGAGATACAGATAGACAGACAGACAGACAGATACGTACAATGTCACTGAGAGCTTTCTGCACTAGAGGCCAGCACTCCCTCAGGTAACTCTCTCTGTATTTGGGGAACAGTGTGGCGAAGCTGCTCTCCTCCAGCAGACCACGTGGGTTATCATCCCTAGTGAAAGCAGGCTCCACCCACCCATCTGGCACCGTCAGCAACTCACTGTCATCTATTTAACATATTAATAATAGAACAGATAAACAATCATTTTTTACCTGCAATGTAACATCTAAGTCCTAACTGTGAGGACCTGATGGTCCAGGGTTCAAGACGCTGGGTTCCTAATCAGAAGGTCGGGGTTCAAGCCCTCAAGCGTGCTGAGACATCTACATTGGGTCCTTGAGCAAGGCCCTTAACCTCACTGGTCCCCAGGCTCATAATAATAACCTGGGATATGTGAAACCGGGGGGAAGTCATGGCCTAATGGTTAGAGTGTCTGTATAATAACCATAAGGTTCTGGGTTCGAGTCTCAGGCCGGCAATACCACAACTGAGGTTAGCCTTGAGCAAGCCTTGAGCATAAATGGCTGCCTACTGCTGTGTGTGTGTGTTCACTGCTGTGTGTGTGTGTGTGTGTGTGTGTGTGTGTGTGTGTGTGTTCACTGCTGTGTGCGCGTGTGTGTGTTCACTGCTGTGTGTGTGTGTGTGTGTGTTCACTGCTGTGTGTGTGTGTGTGTTCACTGCTGTGTGTGTGTGTGTGTGTGTGTGTGTTCACTGCTGTGTGTGTGTGTGTGTGTGTTCACTGCTGTGTGTGTGTGTGTGTGTGTGTGTGTGTGTGTTCTCTGCTGTGTGTGTGTGTGTGTGTGTTCACTGCTGTGTGTGTGTGTGTGTTCACTGCTGTGTGTGTGTGTGTGTTCACTGCTGTGTGTGTGTGTGTGTGTGTTCACTGCTGTGTGTGTGTGTGTGTGTTCACTGCTGTGTGTGTGTGTGTGTGTGTTCACTGCTGTGTGTGTGTTCACTGCTGTGTGTGTGTTCACTGCTGTGTGTGTGTGTTCACTGCTGTGTGTGTGTGTTCACTGCTGTGTGTGTGTGTTCACTGCTGTGTGTGTGTGTGTTCACTGCTGTGTGTGTGTGTGTTCACTGCTGTGTGTGTACGTTAAATGCAGAGAACAAATCCTGAGTATAGGTCACTGTACTTAGCTGTATGTCACATCACGTCACCTAAATGACATCAATCAGAGGCTCCGCCCACACACCTATTAGTGTTCATGTAAATGGAGTTTACAGTATAACAGTATCACTATAATCACTCGTCCATCAAACACCTCTAATAATAACAGCTTAATGTTTTATAACCATAACAAAATACACAATAAACAAATTATATATATTTAAAAACTGTTTGAAATGAACACACGTGTGTGTGTGTGTGTGTGTGTGTGCGTGCGTGCGTGCAAGTGTGTGTGTGTGTGTGTGTGTGTCGCTAATATTATATGTCGATATTATGTCGATAATATATAATAACTAATTATACCTGTATTTTTATTCTTCTTCCCCTTTCTCTCACTCACAGAATCACACACGTCGACTCTCTCGGAGGCCGCCATTGTTTTTAAAACCGGATGTGACGCCACATAAACATAATCTTTGCGACGGAAGTGGACGAGTCTTCGGATAGCTTCATAGATATATACACTAGATGTCGCCATGGCTACGGCAGTACATTGGAACGAATGCGTCAATAGAGCCGCCATCTTGGTACAGGGGACCTCTTAATGCATCAGCATCAATGTAGGCAAAGGGAAATAACATCACCGTAAATCGTCATTAATGCCGTTTCTATGCCAACAGTCAGTTGAGCAAGGCACCGAACCCCCCAACTGCTCCCCGGGCGCTGCAGCATAAATGGCTGCCCACTGCTCCGGGTGTGTGTTCACGGTGTGTGTGTGTTCACTGCTGTGTGTGTTCACTTTGGATGGGTCAAATGCAGAGAACGAATTCTGGGTATGGGTCACCGTACTTAGCCATATGTCACATCACATTCAATTCAATACAAGTTTATTTGTATAGCGCTTTTTACAATAGACATTGTCTCAAAGCAGCTTTACAGAACATAAACACAGAGCAGAAGGTAAACATTAATGATAAAGGAAATAACGAATAATAAAAGAAATAAGAATTAACAGAATAAAAATTCTAGGTTATTATTAGATGTATATAGTTCACAGTGTGTATGTATTTATTCCCCTATGAGCAAGTCTGAGGTGACTCAGGCAGCAGTGGCAAGGAAAAACTGCCTTAAATTGGTAAAGGAAGAAACCTTGAGAGGAACCGGACTCAAGGGGGAACCCATCCTCATATGGGTGACACTGGGGGTGTGATTGTAATATACAGTCAGTTAAATGTGGTATTGGTGTGAGGTTCAAGGACTTCTGATCTCCTGAGTATCACAGAGTCTAACTGGAGATGTCTCAGGATTCTTAGAGTCGGCCTCGGCTCAGTGGACGTCCAAAGGCTTCGTCCCACAGAGGACGTTGGGAGCTGGTACAGTGTCTGGATGCCTCGGGATGGGTACAAAGAGAGAAGCAGTGGAAAGGGATTAACATATCTGCTGTTCATAAAAATGTGCTGGTCTGATGTACTGGTGCATGATATTATGGGATGTATTATGTGTACGCCTGACTAAAGAGATGAGTTTTTAATCTACATTTAAACTGGGAAAGTGTGTCTGAGCCCCGAACACTATCAGGAAGACTATTCCAAAGTTTGGGAGCTAAATAAGAAAACGCTCTACCACCTTTAGTAGACTTAGATATTCTGGGAACTACCAAAAGTCCTGAGTTTTGTGATGTCAGAGAGCGTGAAGGATTGTAACGTGTTAGAAGACTAGTTAGATACATGGGAGCTAAACCATTAAGAGCCTTGTACGTAAGTAGCAGCAGTTTGTAATCAGTTCTATACTTAACAGGTAGTCAGTGTAGAGATGATAACATTGGGGTTAAAGGTCATACTTTCTTGTCCTAGTGAGAACTCTGGCAGCTGCATTTTGGACTAACTGTAACCTATTTATTAAAGATGCAGGACAACCACCTAGTAATGCATTACAATAGTCCAGTCTAGAGGTCATGAAGGCATGAACTAGCTTCTCAGCATCAGATACAGACAGGATGTTTCTCAGCTTGGCAATGTTTCTAAGGTGGAAGAAGGCTGTTTTGGTAGTATGGGCGATATGATTTTTAAAAGACAAGTTACTGTCTAATATAACACCGAGGTCTTTCACTGTCGAGCTACTAGTAACAGTACATCCCTCTAAATGGGAGTTAAGTTGTGAGAGTTTATGTGCACTGGTTTTTGGACCTATGAGTAGTATTTCTGTCTTATCGGAGTTTAACAATAGAAAGTTGCAGCTCATCCAGTCTTTTATCTCTCTAAGGCACTGAGTTAATTTGGACACTGTGGCTATTTCATCTGGTTTTGATGAGATATATAACTGTGTGTCATCAGCATAACAATGGAAACTAATCCCATGTCTTCTAATAATGTTCCCTAATGGAAGCATGTATATAGAGAAAAGCAGAGGTCCTAGAACTGATCCTTGAGGGACCCCATAATTAACTGGTAGTAAACTGGAGGATTCACCATTTAATTCTACAAAATGGTGTCGATCAGACAGGTAGGATCTAAACCAGCTTAAAGCCTGACCATGAATACCTGTGTAATATTGTAAGCGATCTAGAAGAATGTTGTGATCTATAGTGTCGAATGCAGCACTAAGGTCAAGTAGAACTAATAGTGACATACAGTCTTGGTCCGACGCTAAGAACAAGTCGTTTGTAACTTTAACAAGTGCAGTTTCTGTGCTATGATGGGCCCTGAAACCTGACTAAAACTCTTCAAGGATGTTGCTCTCCTGTAAGAAGGAGCTCAGTTGAACAGACACAACCTTTTCAAGTATTTTAGACATAAACGGAAGGTGTGAGATAGGTCTGTAATTTGATAGTTCATTAGGGTCTAAGTTAGGTTTTTTGATGAGTGGCCTAATAACTGCCAACTTAAAAGACTTCGGGACGTAACCTAAAGATAACGAGGAGTTAATGATATTAAGAAGAGGCTCACCAGCTTTATGTAACACTTCTTTCAGTAGTTTAGTTGGGATGGGGTCTAGTGAACATGTTGTTGATTTAGCTGTAGTAATAAGTTTATCTAACTCTTCCTGTCCTGTACTTGTAAAGCTGTGTAAAGCCTTAGGTGAGATTGTGTCACTGGTTGCTCTCATATGTTGAGCGTCACCTATTTTATTCCTGATACTTTCGATTTTATCAGTGAAGAATCTCATAAAGTCCTCACTACTGAAATGTGATGGAATAGTGTGTTCAGATTTCTGATTTTTTGTTAAACTAGCCACTGTGCTAAATAAAAACCTGGGATTGTTCTGGTTATTTTCTATGAGTTTGCTCAGGTGCTCAGCCCTAGCAGCTTTTAGAGCCTGTCTGTAGCTGGACATACTGTCCTTATACGCAATTCTAAACACCTCTAATTTAGTTTTTCTCCATTTCCGTTCGAGGTTACGGGTCTCCCTCTTGAGGGTGTGAGTATGACTATTATACCATGGTGCAAGTGTTTTATCTCTAACCTTCTGTAATCTGACTGGGGCAACAGTGTCTAATGTGCTAGTGAATATAGCGTCTATGCTGTTAGTCATTACACCTAGGTCGTTTGAGGGTACAGTAAGAAGTCCAGACAGATCAGGCAGGTTATTTGTGAATCTGTCTTTGGTGGTCGAAATAATGGTTCTACCGAGTCGATAACGTGGTGAGACACAGTTAGTCTGTTCTATAGGTAGTGTGTACATTATGAGGTAATGGTCTGTGATGTCATCACTTTGAGGTATGATATCTATATCAGTGACTTCTATTCTGTGTGATATTATTAAATCTAGTGTGTGGTTACGTCGATGAGTTGCACTAGTGATGTTTTGTTTGAGCCCACGTGAGTTTAGTAAGTCCATAAATGTGAGTCCTAAAGCGTCGTTTGTGTCGTCAACATGAATGTTAAAGTCTCCTACAATTAAAGCTTTGTCAAAGTTAACTAATAGGTCAGAGAGAAAATCTGTGAATTCTCTAAGAAAAACTGTGTAGGGCCCTGGGGGTCTGGGGCCCTGGGGGTCTGTACACGGTCGCTAGGGCAAGAGACATCAGGGATTTCTTCGTGTGCACGTGCGATAGTGTAACATTAAGGACGAGCACTTCAAAAGAACTAAATCTATGCTGTGTTCTCTGGGTAACAGTGAGGTAATCACTAAGGATAGTGGCGACACCACCTCCACCACCTCCACCACCTCCACGACCAGTCAGACGAGGTTCGTGCTTATAGATATATCCTGATGGTGTAGACTCGTTTAGACTGATGTATTCATTTGGTTTAATCCACGTTTTGGTGAGGCAGAGTGCAGTAAGGCTATTATCTAAGATCATTTCATTTACAATAAGTGCTTTGGGTGCAAGAGATCTAATGTTCAGAAGTCCAAACCTTAAGAACTGTTTTTGTTTGTTTCTTTGGCATTTTTCTGGTCTAATTACCTAAGATTATTTCGAGAACTTCTCGTGTATTTACTTTTGGATCTCACTGCTCGGGGAACAGACACAGTTTCTATAGGGTGAGCTATGTGTGCATTTTCTGTGTCAATGTGCTGAGGTGAAGGATGGCTATTAAGATTTAAATTTAAAGAGTAGTTTACCAGTCAGAAGGTGTTCAGCGCCCTGGAGATGTGGTCCAAGAGGATCTCCGCTCCAACTCTGCCGGGGTGCAGGCCGTCAGCACGGAATAGCCTAGGACGCTCCCAGAAAACATTCCAATTATCGATAAAGAGTAGTTTCTGAGCCTGACACCATGACTGTAACCATTCATTTAAAGCGAAAAGTCTACTGAACCTTTCAATTCCTCGCTGGTAAGTTGGAAGTGGTCCAGACACGATGATCCTCGTCGTGGGCGCTGTGCTGCGAACCGTCTCCACCAGGGTGTTGAAGTCCCTCTTCAGGATCTCCGACTGCCTCAGGCTGGTGTCATTCGAGCCGACATGAAGAACCACAGCTCTGGTGTTTCTGCTCACGACTCTAGGTACCTGTGCAGAGACATCAAGAACACGAGCACCAGGTAAGCAGTGAGTGCGAGCCTTACCTTTAGCCACCATAGCACGGACGTGGCGGACGATGGAGTCTCCGATTATCACGTTGTCGCAGCCCGTCTTGCGAAGGGGGGCGAAGCGGTTCCGGGTGGGGATCTCGAAGACCGGCGGTGGTGGAGGGGGAGAGGTCCTAGGCCGGGGACCGGCACGCGTCCTCCGCTGCTGCACCCAGGGCCTGCGGTGTCCTGGCGCCGGAGTGAACAGCTCCTGGGCAGGCCACTTCATCAGTGTGTTGGGCCTGGACAGAGAAACACGCGGGGTAGAGGTGGAGGGAGTGGTAATTACATCCTGGGAGTTTACCTGAGACAGGTGAGCGACCGACCTGGGAGCTTCCAGCGTGGCTTTCCGCTCCCGCAGCTCGGCCTGCTTCACCTGTAGTTCACGGATCTGCTTCTCCACAGCAACCAGCTGGAGTTCTACCGAGTGCAGCTCCAATGCATCCTCACCTGCACTCAAAGACAGAGACGTAACCGGCATGGTGTTACAGAGCAAGTACAACAGATTGTAGTAGCGGTAGCCGAGCTAATAGGCTAGTTGTGCTAGCCGGCTAGATGCGGACTATTTAACCTGTTTGTTTATTTATTTATTGTATATCACTTGATTCTAAAAGATGAGAAAGGACATGGAGGAGAGCAGGGTGGGAGCAAGCCACTGGACTGAGCAGGTCAACTCCCTGCCTCTCACTCCAGTCTGTGAAATGAAAATGTGGAAGATGCGAGAGCTTGTACTAGCCGTAGCCGAGCTAACAAGCTAGTTATGCTCGCTGGCTAAAAGCTGACGCTGCGGGACAAGTAAATACTTTGTCAAAAATTAAAGTGTAGACTCTAAAAAATACTCAGCCAGGCATATAAATTGGAAGATGCGAGAGCTTCCTGTGTGCAGCTTGCTTCCTGTGTGCAGCTTAAACACATGTATTTATCATTAAGTCCAGAGAAAATGTAAGGCTTTGATATGAAGATAATTTACGTTTTCACATTATAATGCACAGTGCTAGTAGGTGTAAGTTTATTACTTACATTCTTCCACTTGAGTAAAGACAACTATCACTTTAGATTAATGTCACTGGCTGTTTGTGCCTTTCATAAGCTGAGACAACACCATGTCACAAAGGTATATACTCTGTAACTGCAGAGCAAAAGTGTCAGGAGGAAACTGTGTAAGGTCGTGTTGTTGTAGGGACACTAAACACTTAATGGTTAACTCAGCTGACTGTCCTGTAAGGATGTCAGTTAGCTTGGCCATGTAACACACAAGTTCAGCCTCAAAGTCAAACTTTGTTTTGTTTTTTGGTTTATGTGACTTTATTACATACTTATTTAATGTGACAAAAGTATTGTGGGAAAGGAATAACCTCAACTATCTAACTTTCACATTATGTTCCTCTTGAATTTGTGTCATATTTAATAAACCAATACAATTTAAATGTTTAAATGAACATGTATAGTCACACCATTGTAGCAGTGTAGCATGCAGTAGGCTATGAGGTAAGGTAATATATATGTGTATACACACACACACACACACACACACACACACACACACACACACACACACACACACACACACACACACCATTGTAACAGTGTAGCATGCAGTAGGCTATAAGGTAAGTAGTGATTGTTCATTTGAAGTTTACTCAAGTGGAAGAATGTAAGTAATAAACTTACACCTATTAGCACTGTGTATTATAATGTGAAAAAGTAAATTATCTTCATATCAAATCCGTAAATTTTCTCTGGACTTAATGATAAATACATGTCTGACTGTTGGAACGACCCAAAAAACTAGAAAACAGCATTCATGACAATTTACGGTGATGTTATTTCCCTTTGCCTACATTGACACTGATGCATTAAGAGGTCCCCTGTACCAAGATGGCGACTCTATTGACGCATTCGTTCCAATGTACTGCTGTAGCCATGGCGACATCTAGGTGTAGATATCTATGCAAATAATTCTGTTAGTGATAGTCTTATGTTCAGTGTACAATATATAATACATCTGTATAATATATCTGAGTAGTATATCAGATAACAATAATATTCCTGTACAATATATATATTGTGTGTGTGTGTGTGTGTGTGTGTGTGTGTGTGTGTGTGTGTGTGTGTGTGTGTGTGTGTTTTGCTGACTTCACAGCAGAGGGAGCTATAGCTTTATCTTAGCTTTAACAGAAGTCTTCATTCATACAGGCACAACTGTGTGTGTGTGTGTGTGTGTGTGTGTGTGTGTGTGTGTGTGTGCGCGCACGCGTGTATGTGTGAGTGTGGTTTCCAAGCAACAGAACAAGAAGCAACTGATACAAGAAGTATCAGCTACTTCACAAATTTCCAATGTGCTAGTAACACACACACACTCAACACACAGAAGGTGCTTTCAAGCACAGGCAGGCACACACACACACACACACACACACACACACACACACACACACACACACACACACAAGGAGTTTCCAAGCACAGGCACAAATACACAGACACACACACACACACACACACACACACACACACACACACACACACACACACCAGGTGTTTCCAAGCACAGGTACACACACACGTGCACACACACAATAATTCGCACTGATGTACGAATGCTGTACATAGACTTTAGTTCAGCATTCAATACAATCACCACTTAGCACCTGATTGTGAAGCTGAGCTGCTGGGACTAAACACCTCCCTCTGCAACTGGATCCTGGACTTCCTGACTGGGAGACCTCAGTCAGTCTGGATCAGGAACAGCATCGAACTATATTATCAAGTTTGTAGAGATCATCTGTAGAGATCATCAGGAGCACCAAATCTCTTGGTGTTCATCTAGCGGAGAACTTCACCTGGTCACTCAACACCAGCTCAGTACGAAAGTAAGAAAGTCCAGCAGCATCTCTACTTCTTACAAAGTCTGAGAAAGACACATATATATGGTGTAAATGATGATGAAACCTTGACTTGACACACACGAGGCGTTTCCAAGCACAGGTACACACACGGATACAAACACTCATGAATAAAAGGTTTATAAAGATATTTATTACTGACTCTTCCCTGACCCCTCCCCCACCTCACAGACCACGCCCCCTGTGTGTTAGCACTTCTCCTGGAGCAGTAGGTTCTCTGGAAGCCTCACACTTTCAGAACTGCTGAGATGTAAAACCTGCCCTTATAACTCTGAACATGATTAAACCTGATGTTTCCTGGCCACGTTCCCTAAAACAAAGGCTTCTATATAATCACCTGTACGTGTAATAGTGTTAACTGGTTAAAAGGTTCGCGATCGAACGCTTGATGCTGTATTACACGCACTCAGGAACTAAAGCAGCGTTGTGATACACATGTAAACCTGTAGGTCATCTGACATCATCTCCAACATCATCATCTGCAACAGCTCAAAACAAAGACTGAGAGACAGTGTTCCTTTATTCCCTCCTTTTCTTTGTGTCCATGGTGTCTGCTGCTACCATGGAAACCACTGTGATTCTATAGAAACCTTTATTTTATTAAATGACAAAAAGGAAAAATCAGGTTTAATAATGTTCACAGTTATAAGACCATAACATCACCTCGGCCCTGCCACGCCCTTTTAAACCTCACTATTATTTTATTGTATGCATGTGTGTTTATGTGTTTGTATGTGTGTGTGTATGTGTGTGTGTATGTCTGTATGTATGTGTGTGTATGTATGTGTGTATGTCTGTGTGAGTATGTGTGTATATGTGTATGTATGTGTGAGTATGTGTGTGTATGTATGTGTGTATATGTGTATGTATGTGTGTGTGTGTTAGTGTCCAGGGTGTGGACACATCATTAAAACTCATTCTACTTTCTAAACTTTGCTAATGAAAGCTTTTTATTTTATTATTTATGAATCCTTCTTGATCCTGTATGTAACACTCCCCCTGTATGTAACACTCTGTATGTAACACTCTGTATGTAACACTCTGTATGTAACACTCCCTCTGTATGTAACACTCTGTATGTAACACTCTGTATGTAACACTCCCCCTGTATGTAACACTCTGTATGTAACACTCTGTATGTAACACTCCCTCTGTATGTAACACTCCCTCTGTATGTAACACTCTGTATGTAACACTCTGTATGTAACACTCTGTATGTAACACTCCCCCTGTATGTAACACTCCCCCTGTATGTAACACTCTGTATGTAACACTCCCTCTGTATGTAACACTCCCTCTGTATGTAACACTCTGTATGTAACACTCCCCCTGTATGTAACACTCTGTATGTAACACTCTGTATGTAACACTCTGTATGTAACACTCTGTATGTAACACTCCCTCTGTATGTAACACTCCCTCTGTATGTAACACTCTGTATGTAACACTCTGTATGTAACACTCTGTATGTAACACTCTGTATGTAACACTCTGTATGTAACACTCCCCCTGTATGTAACACTCTGTATGTAACACTCCCCCTGTATGTAACACTCCTCCTGTATGTAACACTCTGTATGTAACACTCCCCCTGTATGTAACACTCTGTATGTAACACTCTGTATGTAACACTCTGTATGTAACACTCCCTCTGTATGTAACACTCTGTATGTAACACTCCCTCTGTATGTAACACTCTGTGTGTAACACTCTGTATGTAACACTCCCTCTGTATGTAACACTCCCTCTGTATGTAACACTCTGTATGTAACACTCTGTATGTAACACTCTGTATGTAACACTCCCTCTGTATGTAACACTCCCTCTGTATGTAACACTCTGTATGTAACACTCTGTATGTAACACTCTGTATGTAACACTCTGTATGTAACACTCTGTGTGTAACAGTCTGTATGTAACACTCCCTCTGTATGTAACACTCTGTATGTAACACTCCCTCTGTATGTAACACTCTGTATGTAACACTCTGTATGTAACACTCTGTATGTAACACTCCCCCTGTATGTAACACTCCTCCTGTATGTAACACTCTGTATGTAACACTCCCCCTGTATGTAACACTCCTCCTGTATGTAACACTCTGTATGTAACACTCCCCCTGTATGTAACACTCTGTATGTAACACTCTGTATGTAACACTCTGTATGTAACACTCCCTCTGTATGTAACACTCTGTATGTAACACTCCCTCTGTATGTAACACTCTGTATGTAACACTCCCTCTGTATGTAACACTCTGTATGTAACACTCTGTATGTAACACTCTGTATGTAACACTCTGTATGTAACACTCTGTATGTAACACTCCCTCTGTATGTAACACTCCCTCTGTATGTAACACTCTGTATGTAACACTCTGTATGTAACACTCCCCCTGTATGTAACACTCCCCCTGTATGTAACACTCTGTATGTAACACTCTGTATGTAACACTCTGTATGTAACACTCCCCCTGTATGTAACACTCTGTATGTAACACTCCCTCTGTATGTAACACTCTGTATGTAACACTCTGTATGTAACACTCCCCCTGTATGTAACACTCTGTATGTAACACTCTGTATGTAACACTCCCCCTGTATGTAACACTCCCCCTGTATGTAACACTCTGTATGTAACACTCTGTATGTAACACTCTGTATGTAACACTCTGTATGTAACACTCCCTCTGTATGTAACACTCTGTATGTAACACTCTGTATGTAACACTCTGTATGTAACACTCCCTCTGTATGTAACACTCTGTATGTAACACTCTGTATGTAACACTCCCCCTGTATGTAACACTCCCCCTGTATGTAACACTCTGTATGTAACACTCTGTATGTAACACTCTGTATGTAACACTCTGTATGTAACACTCCCCCTGTATGTAACACTCCCCCTGTATGTAACACTCTGTATGTAACACTCTGTATGTAACACTCTGTATGTAACACTCCCTCTGTATGTAACACTCCCTCTGTATGTAACACTCCCTCTGTATGTAACACTCCCTCTGTATGTAACACTCTGTATGTATGTAACACTCCCTCTGTATGTAACACTCTGTATGTATGTAACACTCCATCTGTATGTAACACTTCCTCTGATCCTCCTCTTGACTGTTTAAGGAGTTTAAACCTTTCTAAACTATCTTCAGTTTTTAACTTTATTTACTTGCTATCTAATTGCTATCATGTTCATATAGCCAGTTAGCAGCTTTCACTCCAGTTAACAGGGTAAAAGATACTAGAGCACAGGACTGATCTCCTCTTTTCACCACCAGGCCCAACATTGAGGACAGATGAAAACATCTCGTCTGTCCTTTATGAATAATGAAGAGCAGACGCTCAGTGAGAGTTTGTTTCCTCACAGCAGTAATTAGTAACATCCAGAATAAACCTCCCCCTCTCCTCCATCCTCCTCCATCCTCCTACTCTCCTATCAACATTACCTTAAATACAGCAGCAGAACCTCTGAAACATGTCAGATATCACTTAATGTATAACACACAATTACATACAAATATAAAACTTCACACAGAGACATGAGGAAGTGAAGTGTCCGACTTTTACAGGGACTTTTTCTCTCCTGAGACAGTTTCAGTCCCAAATACCCTGTTTTTCAGCGAGTTGGTCATCTGTTCATTTCAACCTGGAGTTGCTGTTCTCTACATAAGTTACATGTCATTTGTTTAAGTCCTTATATGATGACATCACAAGTGTGAGTCTAGTTTCAACAACCAGATGGATAGGCCTGTGGTTATAGCTATTATTACTCCTCAAAATGTTGTGTTATAATTTCTATGCATATATTCTTTGTTGTTATATCTTACATGTCAGATGGTAAATGTATTATTCAACCTTATTAACGATATAACTGATGCTTACTGTAAACTACATGAAAGGTCTTGTTTATTTTATATAAATGTATTAATCATTATACACTCAGCATTCTGTGCAGGACAGAAGAGTAAAGCCTAGATTCAAGGCCATGGCGGGGAGCAAGAAAGCTCATAACGTGATCTTTCTATAATGTCTGAATCCAGCTCAAAGTCAGGATCACAGAGGCAAGTGGTCGCAGCTGCCCCACTGGAGCAGAGGCTGAAGCGGCTAAAGCAGAGATAGCATTTGCTGAGAAATAAAGTGAACTGAAAATACTGTACAAGTTCAGCATAAAGTTTCACTAGAGACTTTAAAGCTAGTATGGAGCTACACCATTACAGGCTAAACCTTATCAAAGCCATCCAAATTTATCGCAAGCCAAGAATTAGTGTCTGTCAGACTTACAAAATTTAACAATTGTCCAGAGACCTTCAGGGCATGGAGTGCATCATTCATAAATATCACCAAAGACCTCAACTTCCCACCTAGAGAGAACATGGACTTACTGGTGAAAAGGAGTCATTTGAGCTTGCAAAACGTATCAGAACTGTACACATTAACCATTCATTAATTGCAAAATTATCATGTGGAAATAGCTCCTTTTGTTAATCCTAACAAACATTGTTGGGATTTACCTTCTTTCGGTGTATTCCACCCAAAAAAGCCACCCCAGGTCCAAGTGGTCTTTGACTCGAGCACTCGATACAAAGGGGTGTCACTAAGTTCTTTTGACAGGTCCTGACCTCAGTAACAGCCTCCTTGGAGCCCTGATGTGTTTCCGCAAGGAATCTGTCGCTACATGGTGGACATAAAACAAATGCTCCACTGCTTTAAAGTTCTACCTGCAGACAAGAACCACCTCCGTTTCCTCTGGTTTCATGAAAATAACCCAGATAACAAGGTCAAAGAAAACCGTAGACATATTTGGGAACAGTCCCTCTCCAGCTGTGGCCTTTCACTGTTTTTGCTCTTTGCACATGCTTTCTTACACATTCCAGTCAATCACAGTTTAGCACAACACAATAAATTATATATCTGCTGCTACTATGTTCATTCCAGTATTTTTGCACATGTACTATAGAGTATTCAATATGTAGACTTGTCCATGCTGCTTTTGTTTGTTTGCACTGTCTTTTGTCTTGCACTGTTTGCACCAGGTTACACAGATGCACTTTATGTGTCTAGGATTAACTTACTGAATGTCGATAAAACTAAAGAGATGGATGTTGACTTCAGAAGAGGACAGAGTGACCACTCTCTGCTCTACATCGAAGGATCTTCTGTAGAGATCATCAGGAGCTCCAAATTTCTTGGTGTTCATCTAGCAGAGAACTTCACCTGGTCCCTCAACACCAGCTCCGTCACCAAGAAAGTCCAGCAGCGTCTCTACTTCTTACTGTCTGGTTTGGGAACTGCACCATCTTGGATCACAAGACCCTGCAGCGGATAGTGAGGACAGCTGAGAAGATCATTGGAGTCTCTCTTCTCTCTATCATGGACACTTACACCACACACTGCATCCGCAAAGCTAACAGCATTGTGGACCTCACACACACTCTTCACCCCACACACCCCTCACACACTCTTCACCCCACACACACCTCACACACACTCTTCACCCACACACTCTTCACACACACCCTTCACCCTACACACACCTCACACACACTCTTCACCCCACACACCCTTCACACACACCCTTCACCCCACACACCCCGCACACACACACTCTTCACCTCACACACCCCTCACACACACTCTTCACCTCACACACCCCTCACACATACTCTTCACCCTCCTGCCATCTGGAAAAACGTACTAAAGCATTCGGGCCTCACGACCAGACTGTGTAACAGTTTCTTTACACAAGCCATCAGACTCCTTAATAACTGAACTGAAATCAAGCATCATGTTAGTTCAGGCAGGCCACGCAGTAAGCTGCATCAGCTGCTAATCAGCTGTCCACAAGGCGCACCAATCCAGCATGACTTCCGTAATTCCCCTCCTTTAAATCCTCACCTTCGAGCACATCAAAGGCATCGCCGCTTCTGCGATCCAACACCCTCCTCCGTCCCCGTGTACTCCAGCCGAACCCGTCGCCAGCGGCGATTAAATTCTTCCCGTATGAACCACGAACCATCCAGATCTGCTCCTTTACCTCAGAAAAACTATTCATAAACATCTAAACTAAACAGATGTTTTTATCCTGGACTTAAACACTGAGACTGTGTCTGAGTCCTGAACACTAATTAGAAGTCTGTTCTATAACTGTGGGGCTCTGTGAGAAAAAGTTCTGCCCCCTGCTGGAGACTTTTGTACTTGAGGAACTAACAAATATCCTGCACCTTTTGATCGATGTAGGTATGACGGGTCATAAAACATTAAAGATCACTTAGGTACTGTGGCAACCCTTGTAATATTATTTATGTGAGCTTCAAATGAGAGACTGGTATCAATAATCACACCGAGGTCTTTTACTGCTGCACATGATGTAATAGAAAGACCATCCAGAGTTACTCTGTAATCAGAAAGCTTACTTCTGTCTGTCTGTGGTCCTGGTACAAGAACTTCTGTGTGTCAGGGTTAAACAGGAGGACGTTAGTAAGTGTCCACTGTCTGATGTCCTTCACACAATCTTCAGTCTTATTAATCTGGTGTCTCACATCTGACTGAGCTGAAACATACAGCTGTGTGTCATCAGTGTAACTGTGGGAGCTAATACCATGTTTATGAATAATTGCACAAAGGGGCAGCAAATATAGGGAGAAAAGTAATGGGCCTAAAACAGAACCTTGTGGAACACCAAACATTACCTTAGTTTGTTTAGAGTGGTCACTATTTAGGCCTATGAACTGATATCAATCTGTCAAATAAGACCTGATCCAGGAGAGAGCTGTCGCTTTAACACCAACATCTTCTAGCATATGAAGTAAAATAACATGGTCAATGGTATCAAAATCTGCACTAAGATCCAGTAACACCAGTAAAGAGACACAACCCTGATCAGAGACCAGTAACAGGACATTTACCACTTTAACCAGCGCTGTCTCTGTGCTATGATGAGGACTAAATCCTGACTGATACATTACATGTATATTATTCCTGTGTAGGTCTGAACATAACTGCTGAGCTACAACCTTTTCTAGGGTCTTGGAGATAAAGGGGAGGTTTGATATTGGCCTGTAGATGGACAGCTGGGTTTGGGTCGAGGTCAGGTTTTTTAATCAAAAGTTTAATAACCGTTAGCTTAAAGAATTCAGCACATAGCCAGTGTTAAGGGAAGAATTTATTACCTTTTAAGATTGGGTTTGAGAACTACTGGTAATATCTGTTTAAAGAAACATGTGGGTCAGGGATCCAGTGTGCAGGTTAATAATTTTGAAGAAGAAATCCATGAAAGTGAGTCTCTTAAAGGGGAGTAAAACAGTCGTAGTAGTGATCAAAAACAGTTTTACCAAAAACAATTGTTTAATGGTCTGAATTTTCTGCCTGATGTTATCATTTTTCCACTGAAATAATTCCTGAAGTCATTACTACAAAGAGATGGTGTGCACTAGACTAGATTCCTTCATAGCTCAAAGTGGGCTGTTGAGGGTCAGAGATTGTTTGGCCAATGCAGAACGTCATAGCAGGTAGAAACAACGTGGCATTACGTCTAACCCGGCACTTTCAGAAGGTCTGCTAACTGTTGGATAACAGGAAGTAAAATATGTGTAAACACTTTTACCCGTTCCTGTGTTATATGCCTCAGAATCAGGAAGGACTGCGAGACTCAAAAGATGGCATATCTGCCCTCTTACAGGCTTAGCACAGACCCCACTTCACACACGTAGGACTGGATGTGTTTGGCCCCTGTTCAGTATCAGTGCATAAGACAAGAGGCGGCTATGCAGAAAGCTAAAGATACGCCCGTGCTATTCATGTGTCTAAGTATCAGAGCCATTCATATAGAACTATAGATTAGAAATTTTCTATTTCACTTGATCTGTTTCTTAAAGCAGTTAAAAGGTGGAATAAAATAACCATGAAGTTACATCCTGAATGAAACCTCACTTATAAAACACTTAAAAAAAAAAGTGTAAATATTTTCTAAAATATTTAATTACTGAAGTCATCCTGAAAACCCAATTCAGTCGGAATAGAGCTCCGAATTTATATATTACAGTGTCATGAGCAATGCTTCTAGGATTTATTCCTGAAGAGTTCAGATTTTATTATTTCATAATTATCCTCTCTACAACATCGTCACATGCTAAAACATTTACAGGGCTGGGCCTAGACAATCCCCCAGATATATATATATATATTTTAGGGATGCAACAATACAGTTAGCCCACGGTTCAATACATACCTTGGTTTTTTAACCACGGTTTTCGGTTCAGTTCGGTTCTGATGGCTTAACACATAAAAGTGTTTTTTGTTATTCTATGCTTAGGCAATAGGAACAGTAAGAGGTTAAGAAGAAACAAATAAAAACAATTTATTGCAATACTCCTTTATTTTACTTAAAAGCAAAGCAAAGTCCACTGCTTCCTAGTGTTTTGTATAATATAAACATCTTTTTTTTTTAATTAACACTGACATCTCACAGCTGCTGGTAGCCCAAGTACAAACTGGGGAACACACAAATTAATAAATGTTGAAAATAAACATAAATGTGAAGTTGGTAAACATAAATTGACCATTTCAAATAAACATACTTAAATAAATAAACCATCTGAATTAAACTTAACAGTACTCCAGTACAGTATCCTTCATTCAGAATGTAAAGTATCAGCTTTTCACTTCCCAATCCGACATGTAGTGAACAGTTACAGTGAGGTGACTCACGGTTGCCCGCGAGGTCCAACCATCTGTGGTCAGAGCAAGGCTCTGTGCTTGAGCCAATCCGTACACAATACTGTTGCATGTCATTTCATAGAGGTCGGGAATTATCTCGATGCTGAAAAAGTGCGAGTTTTTATAAGATGACAAAAGCCCGCATTTCCAATCACCGAAAACGGCTGCAAATCTTTGGCAATGAACACCCCCACTGCCTTTGTTATTTTCATCAGTGTTGTATAAAGTATTAGAAAGCAAAGATCAACACTGTTAATAAGAATAGTGACATTTCACTGCTTTTGGTTGCCCCCGTTATAGATAAACGCCCCCAGCTCTGACTGCGCGTGCACGCTGCGCGTACCTGTGCTTCTCCGTACAGCGTGCGGAGCGTAATACAATCTAGGAGCAGTGATACACCAAACCTCCCTTATTGCAGTCGCTCACATTTATTCTGATTTTATTTTGTAGTAAAAAATAACAAAGATGCTTAGGGGAAATATAACGGAGTAAAAGTATACATTTTATCTAGGAAATGTAGTGGAGTAAAAGTGAAAAAAAGCGAAGTAAAGTACAGATACGTGAAATTAGTACTTAAGTACAGTAACAAAGTATTTGTACTACGTTACGTTACAAGACTGATTTTCATGTGCCTCTCGGAACCAGTTGGGTATGTATGCTGGAAGGATTCAGCGAGGGACTGTTGTTTTTTGGAGGACTTTATTACCTGCTCTGCTATCCTGCATTCAGACATTGATATTGCTGGGTGATGGCGCCGCAGATGTGCAATCATATTGGAAGTGTTTCCGTTTGAGTAGGCTACACGTGTAAAACAATGCTTGCTTACTCAACAGCAAAACCGAAATGTCTCCACACCACAGATTTAAAAGACGCGGTGTCCTCATTTCAGCTCGTAGATATACAGGCACATACAAACAGTCAATTCGGAGAGAAATGAAAAGCACATAAATTATTAAAACGTAAAACCGAAAAAAACGCAATTCACAAGCACGTATTGAACCGTGGATGTCGTACCGAACGGTTCAATATTATATTGAGAATTGTGGCATCCCTAATATATATATATATATATATATATATATATATATATATATATATATATATATATATATATATATATATATATATATATAATTTATATATAAAGCACTTTAAAACAGCATCATCTGACAAAGTGCTGTACACCATAAAATGAAGATAATAAGTATGTAATCAAAACAGAAGATGATGAATAAATAACAAATACAATAAACAAATAAAAATTATAGGACATAAAGCTGGTATAAGAGAAGACACAGCAGAAATAAAACAGAATAGAACAATTTAGAGAAATAATTCAAGCCAGTACAAAATACAGGGAATAAAAATGAGTTTTAAGTTGGAGAGTCAAACATGGAGACGGGGGGCACCGGTCTAATGGGTTAGAGTTAGGAGGCAGGTTGTCTAATGGGTTAGGGTAAGGAGGCAGGTTGTCTAATGGGTTAGAGTTAGGAGGCAGGTTGTCTAATGGGTTAGGTTTAGGAGGCAGGTTGTCTAATGGGTTAGAGTTAGGAGGCAGGTTGTCTAATGGGTTAGAGTTAGGAGGCAGGTTGTCTAATGGGTTAGGTTTAGGAGGCAGGTTGTCTAATGGGTTAGAGTTAGGAGGCAGGTTGTCTAATGGGTTAGAGTTAGGAGGCAGGTTGTCTAATGGGTTAGGGTTAGGAGGCAGGTTGTCTAATGGGTTAGGGTTAGGAGGCAGGTTGTCTAATGGGTTAGGGTTAGGAGGCAGGTTGTCTAATGGGTTAGGGTTAGGAGGCAGGTTGGTCCATAGCCTAGACCAGGGGTCGGCAATCTTAAACACTCAGAGAGCCATTAGGACCCGTTTACCACAGAAAATAAACCACACAGAGCCACAAAACCCATTTGACATCTAAAATGAAGAGAACACTACATATATCGTTTTTACCTTTATAGAAAGTGTAGAAAAAACTGTAGTGTGTTGTATTTATGAAATCAATGAACTGCTACTGAGTAAACAAAATTTTACTTCTGCAGGCAAACAAAAATATTTTGAACAGTTTGAACTAACTTTAATAAAAAAGACGCTGGGTCGAAGGTTACTAAATAAAATGTTCACTGTCTAATCGAGTCGTCTTCGTATTCATGACATCTAAATTTTAACCTGCAGTTGCAGCGAACCAAAAATGCGTCTGCTTCTGTGTCGGATTTCACAAGTCTGCAGTTAAGACAAACAAATTAAACACGGTTTACTTTAATGTTACAAGAGCATCATGATCTTAGAATTTAGATTTACATTTTTTATAAAACTAACTAACTAAAACAAAATACATTTAAATGAAATTTTCCAAATCTACAGGGAATCGCAGCAGAGGGATGAAAGAGCCACTTGCGGCTCCGGAGCCACGGGTCGCGGACCCCTGGTCTAGGGGCAGCAACAGAGAAGGCTCTGTGCCCTCTGAGCTTCCTCTTCTATTTTCATGTCTTAAGGAGCATCTGAACATCTGATTTGAGCAAATGGGCAGGACTGTAGGGGTGAAGCAGGTCATTGAGGTAAGACGAGGCGAGGCCATTTAAAGATTTAAAATTGACCACGCCCTCTGACCATGTGTATCAGGCCACACCCTTTGACCATGTGTATCAGGCCACACCCTTCTGGTAGCGTGCCTCGCTCCCAACATCTCTGTACTCACATAAGATTCCTTTTCACCATGCCATTCACTTCTCTCTATCTCATAGGGTCCACAGCCAGCGTTTCCATGGAAACAGGAAGACAGATGACAAAGCTGGATGCTCTTGAGAGAGCCCTATCACTGAGTCTCAGAGAGACACATCACTGTGTGTGTGACTTTTAGGTGACTGAATTCATTTAATCATGTTTCTGAGCTCTATTACTGCATTTGTGTGTGTGTGTGTGTGTGTGTGTGTGTGTGTGTGTGTGTTTGTGTGTGCTTGTGTGTTTTTCCCACTGTCTGTCATCAGTCTCTCTGGGTATCTCTGCGTCCCTATCTTTCTTTCTCTGCCTGTATGTCCCTCTGCCTGTCACAAGACCCCTGGTGTGTGTGTGTGTGTGTGGTTTATAAAGAATTAGACATCAATGTGTGCTTGAAATGAAGTGTTTATTTATGAAAACAGTAACTGCCTATGAAAAACACACACACACACGCACACACACCCAAGAGTGTTGGTAAAAATCACTGATGAGATCATCAGTCATGATGTCATACACTGGGATGAAGTGTTCAGTTCACAGACACAGAGGTTGAGTGAATAGACAAGGTGTCTTTGGCCTGATGAATGAAGAGGAAGCTGCTGATTTACACAGACACACACACACACACACACACACACACACACACACACACACACACACACAAACACACATATGAAGGCAGGAGGTTGGTGTTCCACACTGTCTTTGACTTGAGTGTGTGTGTGTGTGGTCTCCATCTATCCTTTTGGCTGGCTGTGTGAGAAGTTGATGGATCTGTTTAACCTGCAAACATACACACACACACACACACACACACACACACACACACACACACACACACACACACACAGAGTCCTGATATAACTTCAACATACTTTTCACAATGTAAAGCCCAATGTATATTTCTGCTTTAAAGCACATTAGTGTCATTGTGATGTGCACAGAGGGATTATGGAGGATCACTGCTGAGACAGATGGACAGGGACAGGGCTCTGGGGACTGCTGTATAAAGAACAACTTGAACTACTGTTGTGTTGGTCATCTTTGTACTCAGGTCTTCATCAGTGATCATCTGAAGACTGTGACAGGAAGGAATGAGTGTTAATTGTGTAAGGAACTCAGTAATGACTCTGAACTCTTAGTTTCTCAGGGTCTATTGTTCACACAGTTCCACTGGACTACAAACTGTTGTAGTGTGATATTGTGTGTGACTGTTTACTGCAGTGTGTAGTTGTGATGATGGAATAGTGACAGCTGTAATGGAGGTGCATGTGCACCTACTCCCTGAAGAATGTAATTAAATAATCAGAAAGTTAATTAATGAGTGTTAATTAGATGAAACTGAAGTGAAGAACAATCGAAGTGAGTGCGTGCAGTCTGCTGTAGGAATGTATAAGGGATTATGTGTGTACATCTGTGTGTGTGTGTGTGTATGTGTGCATGTCTGTGTCAGTGTGTGCATGTCTGTGTGTGTCAGTGTGTGTGTATGTATGTCAGTGTGTGTATGTCTGTGTGTAAATGTGTGTGCATGTCTGTGTGTGTCAGTGTGTGTGTCTGTGTGTAAGTGTGTGCATGTCTGTGTGTGTCAGTGTGTGCGTACGTCTGTGTGCATGTCTATGTGTCAGTGTGTGTGCTTACATCGGTGTGTGTGTCAGTGTGTGTGTATGTCTGTGTGTTTGTGAGTCTGTGTGTCAGTGTGTGTATGTATGTCTGTGTGTGCGTACGTCTGTGTGTCAGTGTGTGTGTATGTCTGTGTGTTTGTGCGTCTGTGTGTGTGTACGTCAGTGTGTGTGTATGTATGTATGTCTGTGTGTGCGTACGTCTGTGTGTCAGTGTGTCTCACCGCTGTGCGCGCGGCTCTCCCCTGTCTGTACGGTGACCTGTGTGTCCGGTTTGCTGATGACGAGGCGGTGCTGCTTGTGCCTTGTTGACCGCACCGCGATCACCGCCTGACGGTTTTTATACTGCACCATCTGCAGCGTGATCTCCGCGCTCCAACCTTCATCCGACAGGCACCGGAAGTCGATCTCCTTCCCGTCCGCCATCACCACGGTGAAGTAGCCGTGTTTGCCCTTTCGCTCCACGCAGTCCACCGTCTTCACACGTGAGAAATGCAGCTCTTTTCCCTTTCCTGCCGGGTGCGCGTGGGGGTGCGTGTGTTTGGGCGCGTGCAGCAGCACAGCTTCCTCCGTAAGCGTGCAGAGTTTCCGTTTCCACATCTGTAACAATCCGTCACTGCGTTTCTCCAGCACGCCCTCCTTCAGCACGCGCGGACCCTGCTGCTGCATCACCGGGAGCGCAAAGTGCACAACACCGCCGGCACGCGACCACCGAGCTGTGCGTGCAGAAAAACGCCACACACGCGCACACTCACTGAAATACAGCAGTGTCGGTCTGTCTCACCGTCTGTCGGTCTGTCTCACCGGCAGTCCACAGACATCCCTGATGCGCGCGCGCACGTGTGTGTGCGCGCGCGCGCGCGCGATCTTGCGCTCGTGCGCCCCCGGGTGCCGTGCAACTAAAGACGCAGAAATGCAGCAAAACATTTTGAAGAAAAGCGTTTAGTTTTTTAACAAATAAATGATTATAGTTCAGTGTGCAGCGCTTCACATTTACACTCACTGCCACCCAATAGTCCTTTTTACTAATATGTACAGTTAGAAAACAGGAGATTCTGTATTTAGACTCGTGTAGAGGTTTAATATAGAGGCGCTTTACACTATTAATATTTAATTGCAGATATTTTAGTGTTTGTCACCTTAATTTTCGGAGTGATGTGAACAGTTGGACTGTGGCCACCTCACACACACACAAACCTGTCACGTCCTAAATAACATTGCACTTCTCTAATTACACCCTTTCCTGTTGTCACAATCATCTCTTCACACTTACAGTTAACAGTTTAGTGAAACCTGTTAGAATAATGAGCAGTTTAATGTTTGGAATATTAAGTAGAAATTATTTTACCTGAACAACATCATGGCTGTTTCACTTTATTAAACACAGTGAATAAGACAGAAATAATGTGGAGAGGAAACAGAAGATGGTGCACATAGAACTGGTTTATTAGATGAGTAAACATCTGAGTACATTAGTACATCTGTAACATGGAGGACTCAACAGCTGCATCTCACTCACACACACACCCCAGAGTCACAATGCTAAACTGCGCCGGTCATTGGTCCAAGTTGGAGTGGGTGGAGTTAAGCTCTTTGTGGACAGGCCCATGTCAGGGTGAAAGGGTTGAAGCGGTCCGAACCTACACTTAACACAGACGTTAATTTGGATGCCGAAGTGCTACAATAAAATAAAACCTAATAAATGCTGCGCTACTTCAGGGTCAAACATCAGCTTCGGTTTAGAACCGAACCTCTCAGCTTACTGTGTGTGGAAGGTTCTGGCTGCTGTGTGAGCAAAGCCAAATCCACACGACTGGAATTCAGCTGGTGAGAACAGTTTACAGAATGATGACAAGCTAAATCCACAGCATACAGCAAGAGCAAGTCATGACTCGGCACAGCTATGCTTTCTAACCTGACTAATAAAGTGCTACAGACAAAGCATCTGGGAGCAGAGCCCACCACCATCTGGGAGCAGAGCCCACCACCATCTCTGACTGGAAGAACCGCTACTACAGACAATAAGGCAACCGTGTGGGCGGAGCTTAACCTACACCTGTCCTACCAGGAAGTCAGGATTTAGCCAACCAGAAAACAAGGGTTAAGACTCAGAGCCTTCAGCATATTTTCCAGGGACACGAGGGTCACAATTCAGCCAATCACAGAGCAGAAATTCAGAACAAACAACTACCCCAAAGTGCTGCTATATTTTATTTAAAAATGTTTTTAATAAAAAGGACATGCATGGGGCAGTCATCTGTAATAGAATTACAAGATGTCAGGATTATACAGCTCCTCCAACACAGGGGCTGCGTTAAGGCTAATACCAGGCTGAAATTGCCCCAGAGGTGGGATCAGTCAGTTCTCTCACTAAACTGGAATGACTGACCAAGATTTAGCCAATTAGTGAGCAGAACATTTAAAAATCCTAAACCAATCCTGACACAGCCAAGGACTTAGGGGGACAGGTCAGAAATCAGCCAATCAGAGGCAGGGAGCCCGAGCTGGTGTTGTCATGGTTCTGGAATGTTCCAGCATGTAGAGGGGGGTGTGTGGGGTTGAGGTCGAGGGGGATTCGGGTTACAGGCAAGTGAGCCACAGCTGCTGTACGTGTGTGTGTGTGTGTGTGTGTGTGTAAAATTATGATAATCTACCAATAAAGAAATACAAAACATAAGGCTGCAAAACCAGGAGGGGATTTTACACCATCACAGTGCAGTGTGTGCTCATCACTGCTGTTTACACTCGGCTGGGGGGGCTGCATCCTTCTGTAAGACACAGGCAGTGACATCAGGTTACAAACTGCAGTGTTAGAACAATACCTACAAATCTCATGCACACATGCTCAATGGGGGGTTTTATACATTTAAACAAAATTAAATTCAAATGGAAGATGATCAGGGAAAAATAAGGAAAGCAAGAAAAAGGAATAAATTAGAATGATCACTTGATGAATGCTTAATATCCTGGTGCATGAGGAGTGTGTGAGAATCTCAGGCTGTTCCCCAACACACCGTCAGCTCAGACATCATGTGCACACGTTCAGCAGCTCCATCATAGTGAAACAAACTGTATGAAACTATTTAAATCAGCAGCTAGTCACCCATGGAACTAGAACCCTTCATGAGCAAGATCTAGAACCTTGGGCTTGCTGTAGCTCTAGAGCTGAAAATGTTACAGGGTTTACTGAAGGACTTGGGAACATTCTACAGCTTCAGCTCTGGATTCTCCAAACATCTGAGATTTAACTGAACTGAGAAACCTGCAGCTCTAGAACACTGATCCAGGTACAGAGAAGTTCACAAACAGGCTGTGATAAGCAGGTGGTCACAGAATGACTGATGACAAACAAAATGACCAAACACCAGACTGACACATGTAAGGGAGCGGGGGTTCAGGTCAAATCCCCTCAAACGGACAGGGCTTAACTTCATAACAGAAGGTACAGAGAAGCACATAAACCCATTGTGTTACAGAAACACACACAATGTTAGTGAAGTGACGCAGGTGGTACAAAGGGGGGCTTTAAAACTACAGTCACACCTGTTACCTACCAGGGCTTGTGTTATTCTATACAAACACACCATTAAACCTGAGTGAGAAGAGAAACAGAGCCAGGATTAAAGAGAAGAAAACCACAAATGCTGAGAAACTATAAACATGGTGGAAAAAAGTTCATTATCTCCAGAAGGAGCAGGTAACGTTCATGACTGACGTGACTGAGGAATGGAGGAAATGAGGGACAGAACGCAACAAAGCAACCTAAAAGAAACCAAACTTGGGGAGTGTGATCAGAGCGAGTGTGTAAGTGAAGCTGCTGATTGGTCAGATACTGTAATACCCATAATGCTAGTGTTCAGGATCAGATGGAAATTAATGACCTTTCACACAGTTCAGGGTGTGAACTCTATACATTAGGCTGAAATTTTAATGTAGGTGTGTACCTTGGGGTCATAATCTGGATCATTTTCCTCATCTGCCTCTTCCTCTCCCTCCTAAATCATACAAGCAACATTACTGACCATGTTAAGTTACTGTACACCACTCATAATGAACATTAACACACAAACACACTCACCTCATCATCAGCCTCCTCTCCTTCCTCATCATACTGAGGAAATAAGCACAAACAGCCAAAGATAAAACATGCAGCGATAACTCAGCCTGCCATTTACACTTCAGCACTTTTCTACTGTTCTGTTAGCAAAAGATCATTAAAGACCCTTTTGAAGCTGGATCTGACCGTCAGCTTGTGACGAGGTAAAAGCCGTCACATCATCTTAATGAAACCCAACGGGTTTATATTTACACTGCATCACTACACGTTCAGGCAGAGCCGGAGGTAAACTTTACTTTCTCAGAGTGGCTCATTACATTATGCAGTGTGCCGCCCTTCACTTACGTCATCATCGTCATCCTCGATGGCCTCTCCAGTGAAGTAAAGCACGGCACGTGGCACAATGTGCTCACGAATAAAGTGACCGATCTCAAAGTCCGCCGCCAAAATAGCCTCGGAGTCTTCATCCTAAACCGCACACCAACATCGTGGTCAGAAGGGTTAAAAAGCAGTGCGTGTGTGTGTGTGTGAGGGAATCAGACTGACTCACCAGTTCACCAGACTCTGGTACTGAAACACAAGAGAAGAGTATTATTTAAACACAGATATAAACTCCACACCATTACAGCAGCACACATGCACAACATCATGTAAGTCTGTAAACAAGTGTGTAATAAAACACAGTAGACTATAAAGTGCACATGATTGTGCTCAGATCCCTGTATAATGCTGCATAATTACATGAAGCTTTCACAGCAGACATTCATGGCTTTCTGTTCAGTATCACAGACAAATTAACTGCATGGAAAGCAGTGTGTAGAGAACATGCATGTACCTTCAGGAGGGGAGAAGAAGTTAAAGAAGGAGTCATTAGGGACCGTCTTGGTGACCGTCCTCACCGTCCCTCTGCCCTTATGTTTCTGCTTCTTTTTTATGGTCTTCAATGTAACATTTTTGCCCTTGGTCCAGTCAATCGTGCACCTACAGACACACAAGGGTTTAATCCCAGGGAATGTACAACATAAGACATACTGTAGGACTTAGCACCCCCCCCCCCCCCCCCAATCCCTAGGGTTAGAGGGAGACAGATGTAAGAAAAAGAGTTGGAGAGAATGATAAAGGGGTACGTGAGTGAGAATTGCCCTACCCAGTGCAGCCCATGATCTCAGGACCGTCGAAAGAGAAGGGGTCAGTCTCATCAGGTTCTGATCTCATCTTGTAGGTCTTAGTGAGGATCGTGTTGGAGAAAAAGTCGTTCTGCTCAAAGTGGAACTCTAACGCAAAACTCTATATACACACAAACACACACACACACACACACACACACACAATATGTAATCTTTATACAAGCCGTATGCATCACTACTGTAGTGTCTAAACTCTACAGGACAGCAGTGTGGTTTGGAACAGTTTTGATTAACCAGATTAATAATGACTAGTAAGGATCAGCAGTACACAAGGTATTTGGGACACAGCCCAATGACAGCAGCAAAATGAACCTTCAGGACAAACTAAAAATAAACTCTTCCCAGTTACTATGACAACCATGTCCCAATTCCTCAACAGTGCCTTCTCTTGGTGATAAAATTACAGATGTCTCTTATGATGGTTCTAACAGATGTAATAAAGATTACATAACTGAAGTAACTAAAGATAATGGAAAGGTTGCTTGTGTGTGAGTGTGTGTGGAGATCACTGGTGGTGTACCATGGGCTGGCCTGCGTCTGAGAACTTGACCTTGATGTCCTGTAAGTGTTTGAGAATGGGCTCATCATGCTCCTGTAACACAAAGGGTTAGTTTAGAGTTTAGGAACCTAGAGATACTTGTACAGGCAGCAAACACACTGATGAACGTTTACCTGTAGCATCTCACTGAGCAGGTCGACGTTCTTAAACACAGTCAGCCAGAACTCAGGAATTCCTTTAGGGTCCTCCTTCTCTTCATCCTTCTTCTCCTCTTCTACCTTCACTTTGTCCTTCAGTTCACCCTGTGGCACATAAAGGACATAAAGGACTCCTTGTTTAATTCCCTCTAAATGGTTTAACACGGTAATTAACATTTAAAACCCTTCAAACCCAAAATGGTGTTCTGTACCTCAGTGAATAGACTTATTACAGGAAGGTAAATCACAAACTTTTTAAACTTAGGCTTATTTATTATTTATATAATTATCTCCAGACTAACATTTATAACGAATTATACCTGAACATATAGAATTACTATGGATAAGGGAGACAGAGTTATAACCTCAGTTAACCAACAAGAGAGACTTCATTAATCCTCTAGTTACACAATTACATGTTTAGTGCAAAATATAGTGCAGTTATAGACACTAATTATTAATAACATCTGGTTATTACCCCTGGTTATTACCTCTGGTTAGCTGTTTAACAAGTTTATAGAAAAGAGAGTGCTGAATTTATATATCCCTATGAAGCTACATCACAACAATGCCTATTGTTAATCGTTATACAGTTCAAATGTAAGTGAAGTTAATTAGGCTTGTTTTAGTTTTATGTAAGATTTTTGTCCTATTTATATCTCAGACTGTCAGCTCCGTCATTATGGTCAATGTGAAACTGCACAAAATGTCCAGACAGACACACAGGTTGTGTAAGTATGCCCGAGTGTATAAGGGGAACATAATGACTTACTGAGAGTTCTTCATCCTCAGGCTGTTTCCATTCACACTCCTCCTCAGTGGGTTCATACGCTGCCTTGATGATGTCACTGCGCTGAACACACACATGCACACACACACACACCACAATGACTGATTATAGTGCAGGGCTGGGTGTTAAACACTTCTCTGCCCCTACACAGAGCACTATGTAGGGAACAGTAGAGTAATGAACACTACATAACACCACATGGACATTTACATGGTCATGGTCCAATGTCAGTGCTCACACACGCTCAATCACTACATATACACCCAGCAATCCATCACAATGCACACAGTATACAGAATAGATATGAAACTCTCTGTACATCCTATTTCTCCAGCCCTCTGTGTGCCTTTGTTCACCATCTGTCCATCTCTCTATTGAATCTCTCAGTTTCCTTGTTCTGGTGTACATTAAACTTCTATATTTCTATAGAAACAAGGGAAGGCATATTAAAGGGGTGGAGCTGTGTGTGTGTACACCAACCTTGTCATAGAGAGGTTGGTAAAGTGCAGCATACTTCCTTTCCAGCTCATGCACTTCCTCGTAGAACTTGGCCTCAATATGAGCACATTTCACCTGCAGGTTCTTCAAAGCGTTCACTCTCCGCTTCACCACCCGCGGCAGGCTGAGGGACACACAGAGCCTCATCATATACTACAGTCATCAGATTGTATAACAGTCTGTAGGGTGTGTGTGTGTGTGTGTGGGTGTGTGTGTGTGTACCTCTCCATGTATCCTGAAGGTGAACCCACAAGTCCATCAAGTCTCTCCTGTAGTGCCGCAAGGATCTGGGGATTCTGCATCATCTGAACCGTCAGCTGTCGAGCTAGACCAGACCAATCACAGACAGATCAACAACCATCCTGAGCTAGACCAGAATGATCACGCTGTTTAACATAAAAAAAAAACCCTTCACACACCAACCCTTCAGAAATGGC
>NC_062536.1:22917112-22932112 GCF_022655615.1 Tachysurus fulvidraco
TCCCCCTGTTCCTCCGGGGTGACAGTGCAGCGGGTCAGGCGGCTCTGACGGAGCTCCAGAGTCGGGTTCCAGAACGTCTCGTATACGGCTGACTTTTTATCATTCATGAAGATCTCACTGTCCTGTGAGAAGGAACACATGCCCTGAAGTTAGCAGTAGAAGAAGAATACATAAACAAACTGCCCTCCATTTTCAACACGTATTCATCCAGGTCTGCCTCCAAAGGGGCTTCACTGACCTTCTGGTAAACTGCACCTGCATCCTGGGGACTTATTACACCAGTCTGAGTCTCAGCCTGTTAGGGGCTATAATTGCTGTTAAAGATGCCCCAGTTACCAGAAAACTATGCTCAGAAGTCCAACTCTTCTGTCATCGTGGACATCATTACATCATGGACATCATTTACATAAATAAATTATGGATGCTGTTTACAGAAAAGCTCAGGATGACAATGTAGATGATTGTGAGCTGTATACCGCTCCCTGGTGTCACCCAGATGATTCCCAGGTTCCCTGTCAGTCTGGTCCTATATATTTTATTCTATATAAATGATAAACTCTGTTATTTATATTCTGGACATTTATATTCCTGTAAAGCTGCTTTGTGTTCATTATTAAAACTGTTACAAATAGAATGTAATATAAACAGATAAGTGTGGTTTAATACAAGCCATCTGAGTAACTCTTGGCCAAGATCTCACATCATGACCTGCTCCACCACAGCATGAGCTGCTCCACTACAGCATGAGCTGCTCCACCACAGCATGAGCTGCTCCACCACAGCATGAGCTGCTCCACCGCAGCATGAGCTGCTCCACCACAGCATGACCTGCTCCAGCACAGCATGAGCTGCTCCACCACAGCATGAGCTACTCCAGCACATCATGAGCTGCTCCACCACATCATGAGCTGCTCCAGCACATCATGAGCTGCTCCAGCACATCATGAGCTGCTCCACCACATCATGACCTACTCCAGCACATCATGAGCTGCTCCACCACAGCATGAGCTGCTCCACCACAGCATGAGCTGCTCCACCACAGCATGAGCTGCTCCAGCACAGCATGAGCTGCTCCACCACAGCATGAGCTACTCCAGCACATCATGAGCTGCTCCACCACATCATGAGCTGCTCCAGCACATCATGAGCTGCTCCAGCACATCATGAGCTGCTCCAGCACATCATGAGCTGCTCCACCACATCATGAGCTGCTCCACCACATCATGAGCTACTCCAGCACATCATGAGCTGCTCCACCACATCATGACCTACTCCAGCACATCATGAGCTGCTCCACCACATCATGAGCTGCTCCACCACATCATGAGCTGCTCCACCACATCATGAGCTGCTCCACCACATCATGAGCTGGTCCAGCAGTATGTAGGCCTACAATGCACATTCTGACAAATCTCGATCCACCCATAACAATAAAAACATAATTGTAATCTGACTGATTAAATAATTATAATAATAAACTTCAAACACAATTATTAAATGGTCATACAGTAAAATGCCCAAGTGAAGAGTCCCATGTTGTGTTTCAGTGCTGCTTTTACTCAGCTCTAGTTAAATACAACACAATAAAGACTTAAGCCCTATTCGGACGGGATTAGTTTTACGTGGGGACGTGGAGTAATGCGACTTTACCTCAGGACATCTGTAATATTAATTGGCCAATTCGTACAGGACAAGACATCTCAGTAAAACTAGCAGAAGTGGGGGGGGGGGGGGAGACTCGCTTTACGCACCACAGTAACCTCCTTGTCGTCATGTGCATATGACGTCGCTTCCCGTTATCACGTGCGCAAACAGACAACTTAATGCGCCAAAAACTACTTTTAAACAGGAAATGAGGGAATTTTACCGTACACATTTACAGCGGGTCGATTCGGACGTTATCAGTATCACCTGAGGTCACTTTTCCGGACCTTTTTACAGAAGGTAAACGCCATAACCTGCATTCGGACGGGACTAAACACACTGAGAAGCTGTGGTAATAATTACTTTACCCCCCACATCCCCACGTTAAACTAATCCAGTCTGAATAGGACTAAAGTTACATTTCAGTGGACACAAAACATGCGGGTGGACTTTTAATGTCAGGATAATATTAAACCCCATGTTTACCGTGGGGCATGTCTCAGGACACACACACACACGCACACACAACAACACAAACACACACACACTTACCCAGTGTCCCTCCAGTGTTGCCAGCACTTCCTTCCCCAGTTTAATTTTGCCACTGATCTGATTCACACTGTCACTACTGCCAAGAAACGGCTGATGGGAGAGACATCATGATGCATTATGGAATAAGAATGGTAATCCAAAGTACAACCCCCACTCCACACACACACACACACACACACACACACACACACACACACACACACACACCCCAACACACACCTTCAGTTTGAACTCCAGTTGTGCACTGTAGCCTGTTTTTTCACAGGAGATGGTGACCTGACCTGCAAGCTCCAGCGTCATCGTCCCATACAGGATACCTGATGCACGCGCACACACACACACACACACACACACACACACACACACACACACATATATGTATGTATATACACCACGAGGTGTGTGTGTGACTGTAAGTGTGTGTTACCTTTGCAGTGTGCATATGGCATGTTCATGATGTAATCTTCTCCTCGGTTTAGGAAGGTCAGTCTGGCTTCTCCATCCAAAATAGCTGACAGAGAATTTCCTGAAAGTGAAACAGAAATACATATATGCACAGTGCACACACACACACACACACACACACACACACACACACACACACACACACACACACTCACATACATACACACACACACTCACATACATACACACACACACTCACACACACACACACACACACACACACACACACACACACACACACACACACACACACACACAACAACAACAACAACAACAACAACAACAGAAGAGATAAACAAAGAAGGGACATTGTAAATACCGTAGAACTTTGATTTGGCCAGGATGCTCCCACTCAGACAGAATCCGTCCTTCCTGTTACTGACATAGAAGGCAGAAACTGGAGGATGATGAGAAACCTAAAAAAGAGATCACACCTCAGAAGCAGTGTGTGTGTGAGTGTGTGTGTGTGTATGTGAGTGTGTGTGTGTGTGTGAGTGTATGTATGTGTGTGTGTGAGTGTATGTGTGTGTGAGTGTGTGTGTATGTTTATGTGTGTGTGTGTGTGTGTATATGTTTATGTGTGTGTGTGTGTGTGTGTGTGTGTATGTTTATGTGTGTGTGTGTGTGTGTGTGTGTGTATGTTTATGTGTGTGTGTGTATGTTTATGTGTGTGTGTGTGTGTGTGTGTGTGTGTGTGTGTGTGTGTGTGTTTATGTGTATGTTTATGTGTGTGTGTGTGTGTGTGTGTGTGTGTGTACCTGCTCTGCAATGTAAAATGTTTTGCTGTTGGTCTTTGGGTGAATCCACATGCAACGAAATGTTTCTCCTAAGATGGGGTTGTATGGTTTCTTCAGACCCTAAACACACACACACACACACACACACACACACACACACACACACATAAGACACTTGTAGTAATGGAGTCTGTACTCTGTACTGCTGAGCTGATGATACTTTACTTGTGGTTTCTTGTAGAACCCAGAGATGTACCACTTCACCACCTTCTTTATGCGGTTATAGGCGTTTTCTTCTAATGCTGCCCTGAACACACACAGAGAGAGAAACATCTGATCACTCACTCACTCACACTCACTCACACTCACTCACACTCACTCACACACACTCACTCACTCACACTCACACTCACACTCACTCACACTCACTCACTCACACTCACTCACACTCACACTCACACTCACTCACACACACTCACTCACACTCACTCACACTCACTCACACTCACACTCACTCACTCACACTCACACTCACACTCTCACTCACTCTCACTCACACTCACTCACACACACTCTCACTCACTCACTCCCACTCACTCACTCCCACTCATTCACACTTACTCCCACACACACTCACTCTCACTCACACTTACTCCCACACACACTCACACACTAACTCACACACACACAGACACACTCACTCACACACTAACTCACACACACACAGACACAATCACTCACACACTAACTCACACACACACACACAGAAACACACACACACACTAACTCACACACACGAACTCACTCACACACACTCACACACACACAGACACACAACTCAAACTCTACAATGCTCTTAAACACAAGAAATCCTTAAAAACCAAATAAATGAAAGCTTTCTCTTAACAATACGTAATAAATTGAACATAAACGCTTTTAGAGCTCCTGACAAAAGTCGTGTCGCTTATCTATTTTGTAGAAACTCCTGCCATTAACCTGACCTTTAATGACCTAACTGGTGTTAGACGTAGCTCATACGAAAAGCTAAAACCCTCCCAAATGATGTTTAATGCACTGAAATAAATTAGTTGCACTGAAAAAAGATTGGATTCACACAATTTATTGATGACGTCATCAGGAATAGCAAAGAAAGCAGTCTTCATCAATACTCTTTGGTTTCGTCTCCCAAGCTTCCTCTTTCATCCTACAACACATATGCTCTATGATGTTCATGTCTGGTGACCAGACTGGCCAATCCTGGAGCATCTTGATCTTCACCTTGAGGAACTTTGTGAAGATGGAAGTATGCGATGGAGCATCATCCTGCTGCAGAGTTTGGCCTCTTTGGCCTTATGGTTGGGAATATAAGAGGTAGCTAAGATTTCTTGGTATTTTAGACTATTGATGTAGCAGATCTCTCGCATGATGTAGCCTTCCACTCTGCAGATCTCTCGCACGCCCCCATACTGGATGTAACCCCAGACCATGATTTTACCGTCACCAAACTTCACTGTTTTCTGGGTGAATCTCAGACTCATGCGGCCTCCAGTAGGTCTCCTGCAATATTTGTGGTGACTGTGGTGTAATTCAACAGAAGATTCATCTGAAAAATCCACCTTCTGCCACTTTTCCAGCGTCCATCCTTTTAGCAGGCTGTGGGCCTTAGCAAATGCCACAGGGTTTTGTTTAGTGCTGGCTTCTGCTCACTGACTCGAGCATGGAGGCCATTTCGAGACAGAATCCGACAAACTGTTCTGGTTGACACAGGGACTTCAGGTGACCAGGTCTCGTGGAGCTCTGCTGCAGTGGAAAATGGGCTGGCCTTGGATTTTTCAGCCAACAAATGGTCCTCTCGAGCAGTTGTCTTGCGGGGGCTGCCTGACCTGGGCTTGTCCAAAACGTCTCCAGTCTCTTCACATCTTTTTTTTATCCTCTGTACATGACACTGAGACACACTGAAGGTGTCTGCCACATCAGCAGTGGATCTGGTCTTCAGCCTCTTGATAAACAAAACTTTTGTCTCAGGGTGAATCTTAGGCATGTTTGCAGAGGTCTAGTTGCAGTCGATGTGAAGGTCTAGTGTACTGGGGTTCTTTTTATACACACCTGAGACCTAATTGATCCATTATTAGTCACAGGTGAAGCTCATATGACAAAGACGACAAGACTTATGTCTTCGCAAACATTGACCCAATGGGCTTTACCAAGCTGTGAATATTAGAATACTTTTTACACTGAAACATTATTACAAAAGCTGTTGGGATTAAAATGAGCCATTTCTTGATTAGAAATATATTCCAGTGGCACTTCGGGTCAATTTGTACACGAGTGACAAGACTTTTGTCAGGGACTGTGGAACTCCTGGTTCTCCAACCAGCTACACCTGATCTTTCCTGGTTCTCCAACCAGCTAAACCTGATCTTTCCTGGTTCTCCAACCAGCTACACCTGATCTTTCCTGGTTCTCCAACCAGCTACACCTGATCTTTCCTGGTTCTCCAACCAGCTACACCTGATCTTTCCCCCATTCTAACACCATAACCTTAAGATCTTTAACCATTTTATGAACCATAGGAGAAGTGAGAGCTGATCTGTAAAGCCATAACTGCTGGTGTGTACACACACTCACTCAGACAGGAAGTCAGCATGGTAATAGTAGTCAGACAGTTTGTCCAGGAATGATCTGGGCTCCAGGATGAACGTGGGCAAGACCACTTTGGACAGATCCATTCCAGGTCGAACCTGTTTTAGCAGTGTCCAGATCAGAGACTTATTCTCCTCAGACACTGTTTCTGTCTGAGATGCCTCACCTGCCTGTGAACACACACACACACACACACACACACACACACACACACACACACACACACACACACACACACACACACACACACACCATTCATAAAAACAGTGACATTTCATCTACACAAATTATTAACAAACACACAAGCACTAATAAACAGACAGTTGCCATCTACACAAGTCACACAAAAACACTGATACACACACACACACACACACACACACACACACACACACACACACACACACACACACACACACACACACCTCGCCCAGCTCCTCATGGCTCTGCTCCATGTAAAGAGTTTCCCTCAGTGTGTCATGTTCCAGGTCTGCATACGATTCTTCCTGTCGTTCGCTGGTGTCACTGTCGCTCTCATCACTTTTCTCCCACTCGTCCTGCTCTATCTCTCTATCTGACTTATCTGAGTTCAGCTCATCCTTAAACTGGTCACTTTCACTACAAAGAGGGACCACAAACACATGGAACCCATCACACTTGTTTATATGATGTTTAGTTAAGCTAGGTGCTCTGTCACGGTTAGCTTTTAGCATCTTAGCTTTTCTTGTTCCTTTACATCACATCTGACATAAGTATACTTTCTCGTTACAGTACAGAAGTGTGTGTGTGTGTGTGTGTGTGTGTGTGTGTGTGTGTGTGTGTGTGTGTGTGTGTGTGTGTGAGATCGGTTAATGAGATTAAATATAATCATCATTATTAACAGATTTACAAAACTGGAAGATAAACATTTCAGATCTACTGTAAAGTTCTGGTACAAGAGCGTGTTATTTTGTATGTATATGTCCATGAGGTGTTGATCTGTGGCATAGGGGCAGTTCTTACTGCAGGTTGTGTGATCTCAACAGGCTGTAGAAGTTGATGTGTGTGTGTTCAGTTGTTTCCTCTTTTCCCTCACGGATCATTGTTCTCTTTAGCAGACTGGAACATTTCAGAGCCAGTTCAAGAGCGTCCATCCAGCAACGACCTACACACACACACACACACACACACACACACACACACACACACACACACACACACACACACACTGCAATCAGCTATAACATTATAATGTATAACTCTGTGTGTGTTTGTATTCAGTAGAACTTAACATGTACAACGGGCAAGTCGTGGCCTAATGGTTAGAGAGTCTGACTCGTAATCCGAAGGTTGTGGGTTCGAGTCTCGGGCCGGCCACGACTGAGGTGCCCTTGAGCAAGGCACCGAACCCCCCAACTGCTCTCCGGGCGCCGCACTGTGTGTGTTCACTGCTGTGTGTGTGCACTTTGGATGGGTCAAATGCAAAGAACAAATTCTGGGTCACCGTACTTAGCCGTATGTCACTTTCAATGTGAAGAGAACTAAATGGATTGGGACTAAGCTGCTTTGTAGCATGAAGAAAATCACTTATCACTGAGGCTCATCAGAAAAAAGTTTTAATTTCCTAAGGAGAATAAAGTAGGGAGTAAGAAAATATTGATGCACCTGAGTATCGTGATATTTTGGTAATACTGTATTGCAGTGTGATGATCTGGGGCTGCTTCAGTTTCTCAGTTTCAGCAATGTTACATGCACAAAAAATGTCAGCTGATGACCTAAAGTTACTGAATGACCAGGTTTCTCACTGGATTATTTTTTCATATATTCCAAGATGACGAGGTCAGAATTATATGGAGTCAAATTGTGTTCAGTGTGTACAATATTACAAGAAAGGTAAAGTTCTGATGTCCCTGTGTGTGACTAGGAGCTAGACATAAGATGGTGAGACTCGAGGCTCCAGCTCATGTAGACCTCAGTGAGGTTATAGTGACCAGGAGACATCAGGTTTAATCACAGTAACATCAATGTAACATCAGTATAAATAAACTGTGAACATTTGTACTCTTGCTCCTGCCAACTATTGTGTTATTTATTTTTAAAACTTCCACCACACCCCATTGAGAACTTTGGGGATGTGCTGCAGAAGACTACACACAGAGGTCCGACTCTCCCATCATCAATACAAGATCTTGGAGAGAAATTCATGAAACTCTGGAAGGAAATAAATTCAGTGACATTGCTTAAGGTTATCAAAATGATGCCACAGAAAATAAGGACGCTTTCACACCTACAGTTCGGTTCATTTGTCCGGACCAAAAGCAATACATGACCCATTGTAGCTTTTTATCAGTTTTGGTTCCTTTCCACACCACACTGATCGTTCTGTTCCGCACCAGTTGAAACGAACCAACATGCAGTCATGTGATAACATCCACATCACTCATTGGCCACACGTCTTTGAGCGTATTTACTAAACTGCTTCTTGATCGGTCAGAATAAACGTGCGGGAAATTCCAACGAAACTCCGGAAGTAAACAAAAAGAGTAAACTACAGGAATATACAGCATACACACACCATGGAGAGACGACTGTGTGCTGTGATTATGTTGGTGGTTGTAATCTACTACATCGCTTGTATACAGCGTTCTATGTAAAGTCTTCTTTTTCAGAATGAAGCGCGGATGCGGCTTGAAAATATCGTTTTAATGCACCGCAAACGGTGAAGACGCATCGCGAGACACTTCAGGAGGCGGCGAGCATTACTTTTACTGTGACATGCTCATCTTCCGAAAATATTGCCACGACCCACTACGGCAGCTGCTTTAGTCCAAAATGCACAATACATTTTGCAGTTAGGTCTATTCGATCTCGGACCATGTTCTCACCAAAAACAAACCGTACCAGAGTTCGTCTGAAAGCCTACAGACCACCTCTTCAAGGAGCTTTTGGTGCGCACCAGAGTTCGGTTGCTGCGTTCTCACCTGCCCAAACGAACCGCACCACATGAGCAATCGAACTCTGGTACGATTCAACCGAACTAAACAAGGCAGGTGTGAAAGCGCCCTAAGAATCATAATCAAAGCAAAATGCAATCCAACAAAATATTAGCGTGTTCGACTATTTTTTGTTAAGACAGAGTCTGTGTGTCAATGTGTGTACGTTACCATCTGACTCTGAGGCAGCTCGAAATATCAGGTGACTGCTGGGTAGAGGCTGTGTGATGGAACCAACAGTCTCTCCTTTAGGGCCCTGTCACACACACACACACACACACACACACACACACACACACACACACACACACACACACACATACACACACACACACACACACACACACACACATACACACTCACACACACACACACATACACACACACACACACACACACACATACACACACACACACACACACACATACACACACACACACACATATACACACACACACACACACACACACACACACACACACAATTACATCATTCACTTCTGACTACAATGTTAGGAGTGTATGTGGAGTGTAAGTGAAGTGTACAACAAAATCCACGGAGTTGTTTTTGTCAGGAAGCAGAAAGACTACTGAAAAGTTCTGTGCTGTTGTTGTGTCTTTGTGGAACGTCTTGGTCAGAAATTCCTGATATTTCAAAATTCTTATTACACACATGGACAGAATTGTTGGCACCCTTCGGTCAATTAAAGAAAAACTCACAATGGTCACAGAAAAAACTTTAATCTGACAAAAGTAATAATAAATAAAAATTCTGTGAAAGTTAACCAGTGAAAGTCAGACATTGCTTTTAAACCACGCTTCAACGGAATTATTAAAAAAAATAAACTCATGGAACAGGCCTAGACAAAAATGATGGCACCCCTAGAAAAGACTGAAAATAATGTGACCAAAGGGACATGTTCATTCAAGGTGTGTCCACTAATTAGCATCACGGGTGTCTACAATCAGTCAGTGGGCCTATATATAGGGCTCCAGGTAGTCACTGTGATGTCTGGTGACATGGTGTGTACACACACTCAACATGGACCAGAGGAAACTGTAATCCAAATTTTAACAAAAGAGCCCAGAAAGACTTCTAAAGAGATCCAAGGTGAACTTCATGCTCAAGGAACATCAGTGTCAGATCGCACCATGCGTTGTTGTTTGAGCCACAGTGGAGACTACATGGGAGACGACCAAGGAGGACACAGATCATTAAGCTAGACTGGAATATGCCAAACTACATGTTGACGAGCCACAAAGCTTCTGGGAGAATGTCCTATGGACAGATGAGACAAAAAATGGAACTTTTTGCCAAGGCACATCAGCTCTATGTTCACAGACGGAAAAATGAAGCATATCAAGAAAAGAAGACCGTCGCTACTGTGAAACATGGAGGAGGCTCTGTTATGTTCTGGGGCTGCTTTGCTGCATCTGGCACAGGGTGTCGAATCTGTGCAGGGTACGATGTCATCTGAAGACTATCAAGGGATTCTAAAGAGAAATGTGCTGGCCAGTGTCAGAAAGTTTGGTCTCAGTCGCAGGTCATGGGTCTTGTAACAGGACAATGACCCAAAGCACAGCTAAAAACACCCGAGACTGGCTATGAGGAAAACACTGGACTATTCTAAAGTGGCCTTCCATGAGCCCTGACCTCAATCCTATTGAGCACCCTAAGGAGCTGAAACATGTCGTCTGGAAAAGACATCCTTCTAACCAGAAACAAATGGAGCAGTTTGCTCATGAGGAGAGGGACAAAATACCTGCTGAGAGCTGCAGAAATCTCAGTGACAGTTACAGGAATCGTCTGATCACCTCAAAAGGTTGTGCAGCAAAATATTAAGTTAGGGGTGCCATCATTTTTGTCTAGGCCTGTTCCATGAGTTTATTTATTTAAATAATTCTGTTGAAGCGTGGCTGAAATGCAATGTCTGACTTTCATTGGTTAACAATCACAGAATTTTTATTTATTATTACTTTTGTCAGATTAAAGTTTTTCTGTGACCATTGTTAGTTTTTCTTTCATTGACCGAAGGGTACCAACAATTTTGTCCATGTGTGTACATTTCCAGCATTTAGCAGACACCCTTATATCCAGAACAACTTACATTATCTCATTTTTATACAACCGAGCAATTGAGGGTTAAGGGCCTTGCTCAGGGGCCCAACAGTGGCAGCTTGGTGGACCAGGGATCGAATTCACAACCTTCCGATTGGTCGCCCAACACCTTAACCACTAGGCTACCACATGCCCACGTATTAAGCCTTTGGACAAAAACTTGTCTATAATGTTAATTCATAACTCTGTTTGGGTGATGACATGCAACTAGGCCACCTAGTAGGTTGTTTAGTAAGTGTTGGACACTAAGTGTGGGACAGTAAGTGTGGGACAGTAAGTGTGAGACACTAAGAGTAAGTGTGGGACAGTAAGAGTGGGACAGTAAGTGTAAGTGTGGGACAGTAAGTGTAAGTGTGGGACAGTAAGTGTGAGACACTAAGAGTAAGTGTGGGACAGTAAGAGTGGGACAGTAAGTGTAAGTGTGGGACAGTAAGTGTGAGACACTAAGAGTAAGTGTGGGACAGTAAGAGTGGGACAGTAAGTGTAAGTGTGGGACAGTAAGAGTAAGTGTGGGACAGTAAGTGTGGGACACTAAGAGTAAGTGTGGGACAGTAAGAGTGGGACAGTAAGTGTGGGACAGTAAGAGTAAGTGTGGGACAGTAAGTGTGAGACACTAAGTGTGGGACAGTAAGAATGAGAACAGAATGAAAAACCTGTCCCAGTGTCCCCACTTAGCTCATGACTGATACACACACACAGCACTGCTCTGTTCATTATAAACTGTTCTGTAGCCCAGAATGAGGCTGGAATGCTCAGTAAAAACGCAAACACAGGAGTCTCTTATTTGTGGTTCCATGTGGATAAACTAAGTTAAGTTGAGTGTGTGTAATATATAGAATACAGGATATATAGAATACAGGATATATAGAATACAGGATATATAGAATACAGGATATATAGAATACAGGATATATAGAATACAGGATATATAGAATACAGGATATATAGAATACAGGATATATAGAATACAGGATATATAGAATACAGGATATATAGAATACAGGATATATAGAATACCTTGATGGCCCATATGGACTGTTCCAGTGGGTGGAACAGCTTAAAGCAGAAGCCGTTTTTCTTTGACGGCCTCTCGATTAGTTCGCACGCGCTCAGTAGCACCGTCCCAACCCACTGGTCACTTTTCTGACTCTTATAGATCAGTAACACACCTGGCTTCAACACACACCACAGCTTTGTCCAGCTCTTCAAAGAGCCACGGATCTGTCACACACACACACACACACACACACACACACACACACACACACACACACACACACACACACACACACACACACACAGAGTTGGAATCTTACATTTACAGAATACACCTTACATTTTTATCTGATTTTAAACACCTAAGTATTCGAGGGTTAAGGGCCATTCTCAGGGGGCCATCATTAATACATACTGATACGGTCATTTAATTAGGGAAATTAATTATAAAAGACAGAAAGTGAGAGTGACTCAACACCTGTCACCTCCACCCTGACACACACACACACACACACTCCCACACACTTACCTTAAGCCAGTCTGCCATGACAACAACTGAGGGATCAGTGATTGTGCTCAGCAGCTCTTTAGTTGCTCGCTTCTTCTCCTCCCTATAGTTCTTCTTCTGGACCTACACACACACACACACACAACACACACACACACACACATAAACTGTCACATTACCACACTTTATTCTTCACTCACTAATTCCCTTGATTTGCCATCTTCTTATTAAGAGGACGTTATGTCCAGTGTAGTGGTTTCTGCTAAGGGAAGAAGCCACTATACCTGATTATAGAAGTTGAAGCGACCTTATTGTGGTGGAGAGGTTTGCGTGCCTGAATGATCCTAGGAGCTATGTTGTCTGGGGCTTTCTGCCCCTGGTAGGGTCTCCCAAGGCAAACAGGTCCTGGGTGATGGGCCAGAAAAAGAGCGGTTCAAAACCCCTTACGAGGAAAAATAAAACAAGGTCCGTGACATCGCCCGGTATGGCGGTGGCAGTCGAAGGCGGGGTCCTCGGTGATCCAATCCCCGGACACGGAATCTGGCTCTAGGGACATGGAATGTCACCTTGCTGGAGGGGAAGGAGCCTGAGCTGGTACCCTAGGTCAGAGGTCGATGATTGATTTTGTGGTTGTTTCATCTGACCTCCGATCTTATTTCTTGGACACTCGGGTAAAGAGAGGGGCGGAGCTGTCAACCGATCACCACCTGGTGGTGAGTTGGATCCGATGGCGGGGGAGGAAGTTGGACAGGCTTGGCAGACCCAAACGTACTGTGAGGGTCTCCTGGGAACGTTTGGCAGAGTCTCCGGTCAAAGAGCTCTTCAACTCCCACCTCTGGAAGAGCGTCAACCAGATCCCGGGGGGGTTTGGAGACATTGAGTCCAAGTGGACCATGTTCTCCACTTCCATTGTCCATTGTGGGTACTGGAGAGGAGAATTTGTACGATAGTCGAACCTCGGATTCAGAAGGAACACTGCGGGTTTCGTCCCGGACGCGGAACACTGGACCATCTCTACACCCTCACCAGGTTGCTGGAGGGTTCATGGGAGTTTGCCCTCTGCTAAGGGCTGTCCGGTCCCTATATGACCGGAGCAGAGGTTTGGTTCGCTTTGCCGGCAGTAAGTCAGACTTGTTCCCGGTGCATGTTGGACACCAGCAGGGCTGCCCTTTGTCACCCGTCCTGTTCATTATTTATATGGACAGGATTTCTAGGTGCAGTCGGGGGCCGGAGGGAGTCCGGTTTGGGGACCACAGGATTTTTTCTCTGCTTTTTGCAGATGATGTTGTCCTGTTGGCTTCATCAAATCAGGACCTTCAGCGTGCACTGGGACGGTTTGCAGCCGAGTGTGAAGCGGCGGGGATGAGAATCAGCACCTCCAAGTCCGAGGCCATGGTTCTCAGTCGGAAAGGGGTGGCTTGCCCCCTTCAGGTTGCTGGAGAGCTCCTGCCTCAAGTGGAGGAGTTTAAGTATCTTGGGGTCTTGTTCACGAGTGAGGGAAGGATGGAGCGGGAGATCGACAGGCGGATCAGTGTATCTTCTGCAGTCGATATATTTACCAGTCGATCTACGTTCCTACCCTCACCTATGGTCATGAGCTTTGGGTCATGATCGAAAGGACAAGATCCCAGATACAGGCGGTTTAGGGAGTAGGGTGTAGGGAGTAAGGTGTAGGGAGTAGGGTGTAGAGAGTAGGGTGTAGGTAGTAAGGTGTAGGGTGTAGTAGTGTCTTACCTTGAGAGACTCTTTCTTGGTGAGCTTGTTAGCTGAGGCTGAAACATCTCTATCTGATCCATTATACAGCTTAGACTCAGACTGAGAATCATATCACACACACACACACACACACACACACACACACACACACACACACACACACACACACACACACACCAAAAAAATTGTTCCAAGAGAGTGACAATGCTTTGTTTGTGTGTGTGTGAGAGTGTGTGTGTGTGTGTGTGTGTGAGAGTGAGTGTGTGTGTGTGTGTGTGTGTGTGTGTGTGTGTGTGTGTGTGTGTGTGTGTGTGTGTGTGTGAGTTGGGCATTGTGTCACCTTGCTTTTTGATATGGACAGAGACGAATCTTCTTTCTGAGGTAAGATGTCCTCCTTCCGTTCAAAACCTGCAAACACGCGCACACACACACACACACACACACACACACACACACACACACACACACACACATTGCAGGTCTTGAGTTACAGAACACTTCCACCCTGCTCTTGTCTGTATAATGTGTGAGTACTGATCTTTCATCACTTAGATACAGTCCATTAGCACAACCTCATGTGAAGTGCAAACACATTTGCATAATAACTACTGTTAGCCCCGCCCACATCCTGGGGCCTAAATGATCCAC
>NC_062536.1:22937112-22947112 GCF_022655615.1 Tachysurus fulvidraco
AGGCAGGATACACCCTGGACGGAGTGCCAACCCATCACAGGGCACACACACTCTCATTCACACACACACACACACACACACACACACACACACACACACACACACACACACACACACTACGGACAATTTTCCAGAGATGCCAATTAACCTACCATGCATGTCTTTGGACCGGGGGAGGAAACCGGAGTACCCGGAGGAAACCCCCGAGGCACGGGGAGAACATGCAAACTCCACACACACAAGGTGGAGACGGGAATCGAACCCCCTATCTTAATTTAATTAAATTTTATTTTTATAGTGATTTTACAAAGGACACTTTCTCTAAGAATATTTACTGGAGAACAAACATTTAAATTGTCTAATTAAATTTATATTCATCGCTAAAGAGCAAGCCTGAGGCAATGGGGCAAGCCTGAGGCAATGGGGCAAGCCTGAGGCAATGGGGCAAGCTTTCTGATTCTTCTCTCCAGAACTGCCTGATCCATCCTGATACCCCACTTCTGGAGCTCACTGCCACTGATGATCTACCACATGGAGTCTGGAGATGCACTATATTGATAAAGGTTTTGAGACACTTCTCCAAATCGTTGAATTAAGGTGTTCCAATCACTTCCATGGCCACAGGTGTATAAAATCCAGCACCTAGACACGCAGACTGCTTCTATAAACATTTGTGAAACAATGCCCGGCTCAGGAGCTCAGTGAAGCCAAGCGTGGTACCGTGAAAGGTTGCCAGCTGTGCAAAAAGTCCATTTGTGAAATTTTCTTACTACTAAATATTTCACAGTCATTTGTTAGTGTTAGTATAACAAAGTTATTGGGAACAACAGCAACTCAGATGGTGCCGTCTCCAAGACCATCACTACACGCTCCAACCAGAAGCCGTGGATGACTGCTAAAGTGCGCGCGCTGCTGAGGACTAGGGACCTAGCCTTCAGAACAGGGGACAGGACGGTCCTAAGAACAGCAAGGACCAAACTGTCCCGAGCCATCGGAGAGGCAAAGTGCGCACATGCCCTGACAATCCACAGCCACTTCCAGGACAGCGGGGACACCCGGTGCATGTGTCAGGGCATACAGGTGATCATGAATTACAAGACAGTTTCACCTGCCTGTGACAGCGACGCCTCCCTCCCAGATGTGCTGAATGACTTCTACACTCGGTTTGAGGTACAGAACAACGTAACGCCAAGGAAGACCATCCCTCCCCCCGACGACCAAGTACTCTGTCTATCCACAGCCGACGTGAGGAGATCTCTATACAGAGTTAACCCACGGAAGGCTGCTGGACCAGACAACATTCCTGGCAGGTGCTCAGTGAATGTGCAGAACAGCTAGAGGATGTCTTCACTGACATCTTCAATATTTCCCAGAGCAGCTGTGTTGTCCCTACGTGCCTCAAGACCACCACCATTGTCCCCTTCCCAAAGAAGTCTACAGTGTCCTGCCTCAATGACTATTGTCCCGTTACACTCACACCCATAGTTATGAAGTGCTTCGAGAAGCTCGTCATGAGGCACATCAAGACCCAGTTACCCCCCTCACTGGACCCCCTACAGTTCACATATCGTCCAAACCGCTCCACAGATGATGCCATTGCCACGACCCTTCATTAAACCCTCACCCACCTGGACAATAAAGACACTGATGTACGAATGCTGTACATAGACTTTAGTTCAGCATTCAATACAATCACCACTTAGCACCTGATTGTGAAGCTGAGCTGCTGGGACTAAACACCTCCCTCTGCAACTGGATACTGGACTTCCTGACTGGGAGACCTCAGTCAGTCTGGATCAGGAACAGATTCTCCAACACCAGCACCAGCAGGTGCAACAGCTAACTACCTGGTGTAGAGCCAACAACCTGGTGTAGAGCCAACAACCTGGTGTAGAGCCAACTACCTGGTGTAGAGCCAACAATCTGGTGTAGAGCCAACAACCTGGTGTAGAGCCAACAACCTGTCTCTGAATGTTGATAAAACTAAAGAGATGGTTGCTGACTTCAGAAGAGCACAGAGTGACCACTCACTGCTGAACATCGACAGATCATCTGTAGAGATCATCAGGAGCACACACTCACTGCTGAACATCGACAGATCATCTGTAGAGATCATCAGGAGCACACACTCACTGCTGAACATCGACAGATCATCTGTACAGATTGTTATTGATGTTTATTTGACAGGGACAAATGCATAAAACATGCTTTATAAAGTACACAGTAGATGCCATGCGTACAGGTTTATAGCCATGACTAATTTGTGACCCCTGTCCCTGTAAAAACAGAAATTACAGAATATTAAATCAAGAATTTATAGATATTAAAATACATGCAATAAATACATTCTGTCCATAAGCTAAAATGGGCTTAGATAAATATAACAATCCCTATAAAACAGAGTCTAGACGTTTTTAACAATACACAACACAAAAGTATGCACAAGTCTGTTCATGCTGACATATGCAACCTTGTGTTTACATACATTGTGTCACGAGCACCAAACAAGAGCCCTCAACACCAGCGCCGTCACCAACAAAGTCCAGCAGCATCTCATCTTACGAAGGCTGAGAAAGGCACAATCCCCCCCCCCCTCGTATCACAAAACCCCACACACCCCTCACACACACTCTTCACCCCACACACACACACTCTACACTCCTCACACACCCCTCACACACACTCTTCACCCATCTGGAAAAAGGTACTGAAGCATTCGGCCCTCACGACCAGACTGTGTAACAGTTTTTTTACACAAGCCATCAGACTCCTTAATAACTGAACTGAACACACACACACACACACACACACACACACACACACACACTGTATGGACTGCACAGACCTACACCAAATACACACACTTCCAATATACATCCATCAAACTGATTACATGCTGTTACTTGCACACTTTTTGCTCTTTGCACTAAACTTTACATTATCTCAGGGACCTGCTGCTGTAACACTGTGTTTATTTCTGCACATGCAATATTGTTGAACATACAGTCTTTACTCTGGTCTGTGCTGTTTCTGTTTATTGTCTCGTCTGCACGGTCTTTTGTCCTGCACTGTCTTGTGTGTCTTGTCTGTCCTGTCCTGCACTGTCTTGTCTGTCCTGTCCTGCACTGTGTACACCAGGTTACACAGACACACTTTATGTATCTAACACTAACTGACTAAGTCCTTATAGCTCTGTGTGTGTTATGTAACACTGATCCTGGAGGAACGTTGTGTCATGTCACTGTGTATGTAACAGTTATATATGGTGTAATGACAATAAAAGCTTCTTGACTTAAGATAAGATAAGACAAGATAAGATAAGACAAGATAAGATAAGACAAGACAAGATAAACCTTTATTCGTCCCACAATGGGGAAATTTCACTGTTACAGCAGCAAAGAGCATGAAAATACACATCTATAAACAGAATAGAGACATAAACCTGACTCTTGACTTGACCAGTTGTATAAAATGAGATAAAATGTAAGTTGTTCATGATAAAGGAGATGAATGCTGGCAATGTAAATGTAATGTGTGTGTGTGTCGGTGTGTGTGTGTGTTACCCACCAGAGGCTTGTCTGGATCTCCCTGTATGTCAGTTCCAGCTTCCATGATGCTTCTCCAGAGACAGAATGTTACTGCAGCTCAGAGCTCATGTCTAAAAACACAAAAACTGTCATTCAATCGTTTAGTTTATATTTCTGTAAAGATGCTTAGGGACAATGTTGTCTGTTAAAGCAGTATACAAATAAAAATGAATTCTGACACAAATTCAGTCCTGTGTCAGTCTAAAAATACACATCAACATAACTGGGTCATGTGTGTCATGTGTGTCACCTGTGTCATGTGTGTCATCTCTGTCATCTGTGTCATGTATCATGTGTGTTATCTGCTTTCTGTGTATACCTCCTGGTTTAAAAAACATAGTTCTTACATTGTACTAATCAATAACACAAACAACCTCCATCACTACAATACTACAACAAACACCTCAACATTACCACACACACACACACACACACACACACACACACACACACACACACACACACACACACACACACACTGAATGGATTGCACCAGATGCACAGTCTTCCCACATACACCATGTCATTTCACTATTTCTGCACACACAATATTGAGTGAACATACAGTATTTACACCGGTGCTGTTTTTGGGTAATGTCTTGTATTCTTTGTCCTACACTGTCTTTTTGTCTTGTGTCCCACACTGTCTTTTTGTCTTGTGTCCCACACTGTCTTTTTGTCTTGTGTCTCACACTGTCTTTTTGTCTTGTGTCTCACACTGGCTTCTTGTCTTGTGTCCCACACTGTCTTCTTGTCTTGTGTCCCACACTGTCTTCTTATCTTGTGTCCCACACTGTCTTCTTGTCTTGTGTCCCACACTGTGTACACCAGGTTGTACAGATACACTTTATGTGACTAGGACTAACTTACTTCAGTCCTTATCTCTGTGTTGTTCTCTGTAGCTCCCTGGTCCTGGGGGACGTTGTCTCATGTCACTGTGTACTGTGTCACATATATATGGTGTAAATGACACCTGCCTGTCACAGTAATACCTCCCTCCCAGATGTGCTGAACAACTTCTACTCTGTTTAAGGTGCAGAACAATGTAACAGCATGGAAGACCCTCCCTCCCCACAACAACCAGGTACACTGTGTACTGAGTGCTCACTGAATGTGCTGAACAGTTACTGATGTCATCACTGACATCTTCAACATGTGCCTCAAGACAAGCATCAATGTCCACATGCTAAAGTCTACAGTCTCCTGCCTCAATGACTCTCATCAGAATACAGAGAGGAGGTAAAACAGCCAACAACCTGGTGTAGAGCCAACAACCTGGTGTAGAGTCAACAATCTGGTGTAGAACTAACAACCTGGTGTAGAGTCAACAATCTGGTGTAGAACTAACAACCTGGTGTAGAGCCAACAACCTGGTGTAGAGTCAACAACCTGGTGTAGAGCCAACAATCTGGTGTAGAGCCAACAACCTGGTGTAGAGCCAACAATCTGGTGTAGAGTCAACAACCTGGTGTAGAGCCAACAACCTGGTGTAGAACCAACAACCTGCTGTAGAACCAACAACCTGGTGTAGAACCAACAACCTGGTGTAGAGCCAACAACCTGGTGTAGAGCCCACAACCTGGTGTAGAGTCAACAACCTGGTGTAGAGCCAACAACCTGGTGTAGAGCCAACAACCTGGTGTAGAGTCAACAACCTGGTGTAGAGCCAACAACCTGGTGTAGAGTCAACAACTTGGTGTAGAGCCCACAACCTGGTGTAGAGCCAACAACCTGGTGTAGAGTCAACAACCTGGTGTAGAGCCAACAACCTGGTGTAGAGTCAACAACCTGGTGTAGAGTCAACAACTTGGTGTAGAGCCCACAACCTGGTGTAGAGCCCACAACCTGGTGTAGAGCCAACAACCTGGTGTAGAGCCAACAACCTGGTGTAGAGCCAACAACCTGTCTCTGAATGTTGATAAAACTAAAGAAATGGTTGCTGACTTCAGAAGAGCACAGAGTGACCACTCACTGCTGAGCATCGACAGATCATCTGTAGAGATCATCAGGAGCACACACTCACTGCTGAACATCGACAGATCATCTGTAGAGATCATCAGGAGCACACACTCACACACACTCTTCACCCCACACACCTCACACACACTCTTCACCCCTCACATACACTCTTCACCCCCCACACACACTCTTCACCCCACACACACACACTCTTCACCCCACACACCTCAACACTACCCAACACTACACAACTCAACACTACACAACACACTACTCAACACAACTCAACACTACACAACTCAACACTACACAACACTACACTACTCAACACAACTCAACACTACACAACACTACACTACTCAACACAACTCAACACTACACAACACACTACTCAACACAACTCAACACTACACTACACAACACAACAACACAACTCAACACAACACACTTCTCAACACTACACAACACAACTCAACCCTACACAACTCAACACAACACACTACTCAACTCAATACAACACAACACTTAACAAACTACATAACAGCATCCTGAAAAACCGAAACACAGAGGAATGGAAAAGAATATTTGAAAGTCAAATGTGTCTCATGTGACTTTTAAAATCAGGGTTTATTGTGTGTGTGTGTGTGTGTGTGTGTGTGTGTGTGTGTGTGTGTGTGTGTGTGTGTGTGTGTTACCTCATCATCACATTCTATATAAACTGTCTCTGTTCCCCGAGTAGTGAGATCAAAAAGTAAGTACATGAGAAGTAAATAAACTTACTGTAACATGAGGAGTAAATAAACTTACTGTAACATGAGGAGTAAATAAACTTACTGTAATTAGACCATAAAAATGCCACAGAAACTAAAACAGTCCCTAAAGTTTGGGCTCCTGAACATTAGACCACCCAAAGCACTTAGTGTAAATGACATCATCTCAGACAAAAGCCTTCTTGCACTCTGTCTTACTGACACTGGGATTAAACCTAATGACTACATCGGTCTAAACGAGTCTACACCATCAGCATATATCTATAAGCATGAGCCTCATCAGACTGGTGGTGGAGGTGGTGGAGGTGGTGTTGTCACTATCTTCAGTGATCTCCTTACTGTTACCCAGAGAACACAGCATAGATTTAGTTCTTTTGAAGTGCTTGTCCTTAATGTTACACTATCGCACATGCACACGAAGAGATCCCTGATGTCTCTTGCCCTAGTGACGTACAGTGCAGGGCCCAGAACTGAGAACCTGATGGACACCACTGTGATGAGGATGAGGAGAAATAACCAACACTCATCAACACTCTGTAGGAAAAACACAGGACAGTCTTGAGCAGTCCTCTAGATCCTAACACAGCGCTTTCATCAATCAACAGCACACTTTCCCAATACTACGGTTAAAGAAGCATAACATATCAGCTGTAGACGATGGATTGTGTGCTATGGGCTTTAAAACCTGCTACTTTATTATATATTTATTATTTATATTAATATATTTATTATTCCATGTCATGTAACTCAGAAGTGTGTGTTGTCTTTTTGCTTTGTTGTTGTTTCACTTTTTTATGTCTGAATGTACAGCACTTGTGTAAAATGTGTTCTAAAATAAAATAAACTTGACTCTCTGCTGTACTTGACTTACTGTGTATTGTATATATTCTGTATTATTTTAATGTGTGTAATGTATGTAATGTGTGTAATGTATGTAATGTATGTAATGTGTGTAATGTGTGCAATGTATGTAATGTGTGTAATGTGTGTAATGTGTGTAATGTATGTAATGTATGTAATGTGTGCAATGTATGTAATGTGTGTAATGTGTGTAATGTATGTAATGTGTGTAATGTATGTAATGTGTGTAATGTATGTAATGTATGTAATGTGTGCAATGTATGTAATGTGTGTAATGTGTGTAATGTGTGTAATGTATGTAATGTATGTAATGTATGTAATGTGTGTAATGTATGTAATGTATGTAATGTGTGCAATGTATGTAATGTGTGTAATGTGTGAAATGTGTGTAATGTATGTAATGTGTGCAATGTATGTAATGTGTGTAATGTATGTAATGTATGTAATGTGTGTAATGTGTGTAATGTGTGTAATGTATGTAATGTGTGCAATGTATGTAATGTGTGTAATGTATGTAATGTTTGCAATGTATGTAATGTTTGCAATGTATGTAATGTATGAGAGCGCTTGACGTTTGTGAAAACTTTATATGTTTATATTTTTCTACATAAATATGACCAAAACTTCATCAGATTTTTAATCCTTAAAGTAAAGAAAGTGAAAGTAATTAAATAGATATTACATATAAAATATTTGAAGCTCTTAGCAATTAATTTGAGGTCAGATTAGAGTCCAACCCTTAAATCAGGTGTCAGAAATGATGTCATGAAGAAAGGAGATTTCTGAGGACTCATCATGATGGAAAAGGTAACAAAACCATCTGTAAAGAGTTTGGACACCATAAATCCAGTCAGACAGAAACAGGAACACTAAGACTATTGCTACCGTCCCCAGAAGTGTTTAACCACAAATATCACTCCAGAAGCAAGACGTCCATGTGGACACACAGGAACCCAGGGGAACTTTTAAGCAACTAAAGGCACACTGAACAAACTTCTTGTCACTACTCAGAAAAACTTTGCTGCCCATGACTGAAGAGCATGGAGACAAGCCAAAGGACCACTGGAAACATAATTTGAGGAGGAATGAGACTAAAATAAAAGTTAGCCCCGTACTCCATCTGTGACACATGGTGGTGGTGTCATGCTTTGGGTTTGTATTGCTGCATCTGACAACTTGTTGTTGATTGAACAATAAATACAGAATGTACCATTGAGCTCTAAAGGAAAATGGCAAAAATGGTTCATGAATAGAATCTCGAGGGAAAATGGGTCACACAACAAATCAATGTATGAAGTAAACAAGTCTGTGTACCAAAGAACGATTAAAGAGGAACAAAGATGGTGTTTAGAATGACAAAGTCAATGTCCTGACTTTAATCCAAAAAAAAGGTTGAGGCAAGACCTGAAGCAAGCAGTTCATGTGAGGACACCCAACAACCTAACCCTAACCAACCTAACCCTAACCAACCTAACACTAACCCTAACCCAACAACCTAACACTAACCAACCTAACACTAACCCTAACCTAACTAACCTAACCCTAACCAACCTAACACTAACCTAACACTAACCCTAACCAACCTAACACTAACCCTAACCTAACACTAACCCTAACCAACCTAACCCTAACCCTAACCAACCTAACACTAACCCTAACCAACCTAACCCTAACCAACCTAACACTAACCAACCTAACACTAACCAACCTAACACTAACCCTAACCTAACTAACCTAAACCTAACCAACCTAACACTAACCGTAACCTAACCCTAACCCAACAACCTAACCCTAACTGTAACCTAACCCTAACCAGCCTAACATAACCCTAACCAACCTAACACTAACCCTAACCCTAACCAACCTAACACTAACCCTAACCTAACACTAACCCTAACCTAACACTAACCCTAACCAACCTAACACTAACCCTAACCTAACACTAACCCTAACCAACCTAACACTAACCCTAACCAACCTAACACTAACCCTAACCAACCTAACCCTAACCCTAACCAACCTAACACTAACCAACCTAACACTAACCCTAACCTAACTAACCTAAACCTAACCAACCTAACACTAACCGTAACCTAACCCTAACCCAACAACCTAACCCTAACCGTAACCTAACCCTAACCCAACAACCTAACCCTAACCAACCTAACACTAACCCTAACCCAACAACCTAACCCTAACCAACCTAACACTAACCCTAACCTAACTAACCTAAACCTAACCAACCTAACACTAACCCTAAAATAACTAACCTAACCAGCCTAACATACACCAACAACCTAACATTAACACCAACCCTAACTAACATAACCCTAACCAACCTAACCATAACCCTAACCAACCTAACACTAACCCTAACCAACCTAACACTAACCCTAACCTAACCCTAACCTAACCCTAACCTAACACTAACCCTAACCTAACACTAACCATCACACTGCCTCCACCCGCTTAAATTCAGTTTATTTGTATACAATTCACACAGTCTCCAATTGGGCATTGCATTTCATTAGGCCTCCAGAAAAAAAAAGCCACACGTTTGTAAATATTTCACACTTTTGATATGCCTTTGCCTAGCAGAGGGCATCATCTACCGAAATGATGCTACACACACACACACACACACACTCCTAATTTGCATAGGAATTCAGAAAAGGTCTGCAGGAGGGTTAAAATGAATTTACTATACATGTCTAACATCTAACCCTAATGAGCAAACCGGAGGCAATGGTGGCAAGGAAAATCTCCCTGTGGTGATATGATTTAGTTTACAGCTTGCCTTCTTCCCATACTGCACCCTGGTAC
>NC_062536.1:22954612-22962112 GCF_022655615.1 Tachysurus fulvidraco
CTAACAGATTAAACAGATATAAGGTAAAGTTTTAGGGCTTTTGGTTTGAAAGTCGAATATTCAGAGAAAATAAGAGTATGAACACAAAACAAACAATAAAACATGACTAAAGCAGCTTCAGTTCTGTGTTCTTGTCACTAAGGATAATTTACTTCAGTATTATTTACATTCACCACATTTAATAATACTGAACCAGACTTTATAACTTCATCCTTCTAACCCATTATTTATAGGGGAATATTCCGCTATATGACGTTTAATTAAATGTTAATTCTTACTGAAACTCATAAGTTTATTAACAGATTATTTTTAATATAACAGATTAATAACAGTGTATAGAAGATGGGAATAATGACGTAATGCTGCTACCCATGATGCTTAGCGTGGCCGAGCAGTAAGATGGCGGACGCTATGGCTGAGTATGAGAGAGATGCTGGATGTGTTCCTGTGCTTCACCCTGAGGTAATGCACATTTTATCAATAAACACGGAATTTAAACCAATATTTGTAGTGAGCGGTTTTATCGCTTAAATATATTTTGTATTAATTTAACTGCAATGGTGAGGAGTTAGCAGTATGCTAACCGTGCTAAAGCTAACTCAGCTTCTCACTGCGGAATTAGCATTAGCATCTCTGCTACAGCAGTAAAATACTCACAGTAGTATTTAGTGTTAGTATTTATTTGTCTTTATAAAGATGTCACATCTCCTCACAGGCTGTGTTAGGGTTAGAGTTAGTATTTATTTATTGTGTTTTGTAGCCCAGTGCACAGCTAGCATTAGCATTAGCATTACCTCCATATATGGAAGTAAGTGACATCCGGGTGCTGCTCAGACATGATGATAGTTAAATATAATAACAAACAGGTGAGTGTTTAATTACAGAGGATGTTAATTATTATGTGTTTATTAATGCTTTACATATGTGGTGTAGAGCCGGACAACCTTCACACACACTGTACACACATCACACACACTGTACACACATCACACACACTGTACACACATCACACACACTGTACACACATCACACACACTGTACACACATCACACACACTGTACACACACACTGTACACACATCATACACACTCTACACACACACTGTACACACATCACACACACTGTACACACACACTGTACACACATCACACACACTCTACACACACACTGTACACACTGTACACACCTCACACACACTGTACACACCTCACACACACTGTACACACCTCACACACACTGTACACACATCACACACACACTGTACACACATCACACACACACTGTACACACATCACACACACTCTACACACACACTGCACACACATCACACACACTGTACACACATCACACACACTGTACACACATCACACACACTCTACACACACACTGTACACACATCTCACACACACTGTACACACACACTGTACACACATCTCACACACAATGTACACACATCACACACACTGTACACTGTACACACATCACACACACTGTACACACATCAAACACATTACACACATCACACTGTACACACATCACACACACTGTACACACATCACACTGTACACACATTACACACATCACACTGTACACACATTACACACATCACACTGTACACACATCACACTGTACACTGTACACACATCACACTGTACACTGTACACACATCACACACACTGTACACACATCACACACACTGTACACACATCACACACATTACACACATCACACTGTACACACATCACACACACTGTACACACATCACACTGTACACACATTACACACATCACACTGTACACACATTACACACATCACACTGTACACACATCACACTGTACACACATCACACTGTACACTGTACACACATCACACTGTACACTGTACACACATCACACACACTGTACACACACACACACACACACACTGTACACACACTGTACACATTTAAAAAGATAAACATTATGAAACCCAACTTTCTCACCCGTTGCAAATGACGACCACCTGTGATGAAATGCCTCCACCCATGTGACATGAATTAGCCAATGAATGATCATTTTGGTGTTTTAAAAAGCCACCTGTTATTCCCTCTTCATGTGTGACAATGGTAAAGACCAAACAGCTGTCCTGAGGACACCAGAAATGCTATTACTTTCAAGCACAAAACCTCCAAAGGGTATAAGGCCATCTCCAAAGACCTTGGTATCCCTGTTTCAATGGTGCGTAATGTTATTAAGAAGTTTTCCAGGCATGGAACTGTCAAGAATATCCCTGGATGTGGGGGGAAGAGAAAAATTGATGACAGAAGTCTTTGAAGGTCGTGCGAATGGTGGAAAAAACACAACGTCAAACATCTAAAGACCTGAAGACCAACCTGGAGCGGTCTGGTGTAATTGTTTCAACAAGTCCCATACGCTGTACACTAAACGAAAGAGAACCTGGACAAACCTCAAGCCTTCTGGGACAATGTTTTATGGACAGATGAAACAAAAGTGGAGCTTTTTGGTAATGCACACAAACAGTATGTTTACAGATGGTGCAATGAAGCCTTTAAGGTAAAGAACACCATACCAACAGTCAAGCATGGTGGAGGATCCATAATGCTGTGGGGCTGCTTTGCTGCATCTGGTACTGGAGGCCTTGACCATATCACAGGCATCATGAAATCAGAAGATTATTGTAGATTATTGTATTCATCAGAAGCAATGCTAGAGCGAAATGTCTTGCCTAGTGTAAGGAAGCTTGGTTTGAGGTGAAGATCATGGGTCCTTCAGCAAGATAAAGACCCAAAGCACACCTCCAAAAGCTTTAAAATGGCCAGCAATGAGTCCTGATCTCAATCCAACTGAAAATCTTTGGGGGGAGCTGAAATCTGCCATTGGAGAAAGGAACCCTGCAAATGTTTGAGCTTGAGCATATTGCAAAGGAATTGTGGGAGAAAATACCACCTGAGAAGTTCAAGGAGCTTATAGATGGATATAAGAAGCGTTTGGAGACTGTCATCACTGCCAAAAGGTGTGCAACCAAATATTAAGGAGGGGTGCCAATATTAGTGCACATGCTGGTTTTCAGTTTTTTCCTTTGGAATTACAATATCTATGTTGAAATAACAATTGTCTCTGTTAAATGACTTTGGGCCTGCAATTAAATATCCTGCTGATATAAATTTGGTACATTTCCATTTATTTCTGAAGACATTCACTCAGTTATACAAAAAATGAAGGGGTGCCAATATTTGTGAGCAGGACTGTAGGTTCGGTGCCCTGGCTCTCAGAACACACCAAACAAGTGATGCTGTAAACACGTTAAAAGCCTTCGCTAATGTCACATGATGGAGTCTCCTATAACCAGAGCTGTTTCTTAGCAGAGCTTCAGGACATCCTTAATGTTCTTGTGTGCTGTAACCTGACCGACCCTCAATTTAGGACTGACTTCTTTTTTATTTTTATTTTTTATTTTCTTTCTTATTTTTTGCCTTCTTTTAAAGGCACTATAGAAAATAAAGGTTATTATTATTATTCAAGTCCGACCGACCTGCCGGTTGTAAATTTGTGTTAAGACCGACCTTTTTTTTTTTCCAAATAACTAATACAAAAGCAATAACATAATAATAATTATATTTTAGTAAGTATTGTAAATATATAAATTGCCTACATACAGACGAAGGCTACGTTCTTTATTTTAAATACAAACCCGTGACATCATCTATGTTTACACTGTTGGTTACCGGATGTCACACTGTCCTGTGTGTTCACTTCGTCTCATTCCCTCATTCACTGTAAGAGACAACGGTTCAGTAATGATGGTTGTGGCTGCAGTAAACTAAATGTTCACCGTCACCGTTTAAAGTCGTACGGGTTCGGGCTCCATAATACATCTAAAGTCATTAAAACAGCTCGACACCGCTTTAACTTGGCACCAAGTTCTGGACAAACTGTCCAACATCAACATGAGGTTTGCGATGATGCGGCCGAAGGTACGGGTTGAAGACCCAGTCAGTGACGTCATGATATGCTAATTAGTTTATACGTCATCACCAACATTGTACTTTTTTTTTTTTTACATTGAAACTTGAAAAATATATATAGACCTACAGACCAAAATATTTTTAAGGATGGCTTCACTGAGGAGAGTAAAGCTGTTAGACATGTGAGGCAGAGAGGAGTAAAGCTCCTGTGAGTGAGCCTTAGCATTAACTTTGTCACCCTTTCACCCCACTGTGAGTCGTCACAGTGGGTGCAGATCTTGCAGATCTTGATTTTTACAGAACACTTCTTGTCAAGTTCTCCTCAGATGTGACTTCTGCCAAGACTTCCTTCTACAAGGAACAGCTTGAAGCTTCCTCACATGACCCTCGGAAATTCCACAACATCATCTCTTCTCTGCTCAACCCCCCCGGCTCCACCTTCTTCATCCTCCCTGACGGCAGAAGACTTTGCTTCTTTCTACCAGGAGAAGATTGAGGAAATCTGCCGGACCTTCACTTCAGCCCCGACTGCGTTTACATCTCAGAGTATGGATTCCCCTACACCTTCGTTGTCACATTTCTCAACTGTGGCAGCAGAAGAGATTTTACAACTCATCCAGTCCTACAATCCTACCACCTGCCCATTGGATCCACTCCCTACCACTATGCTCCAGACCATCTCACAAGACCTCTTGCCCTTCATTTCCACTATCGTCAATAGATCCATAGCATCTGGTCAGGTACCAACTACTTTCAAGAGAGCAAGGGTTATTCCCATCCTAAAGAAACCTGCTCTGGATCCATCAGACATCAGTAACTACAGACCGGTATCACTTCTCACATTTCTGGCTTTAAAGCAGCTCACTCTACAGAGACAGCCCTTTTGGATGTCTCTGAGAAGCTACATACTGCTAGATCAGCCAAACTGTCATCAGTCCTTATCCTCCTTGACCTTTCAGCAGCGTTTGATACGGTCAACCACAAGACTCTCTTATCCACCCTCAAGAGTCTTGGGATTTGTGGATCAGCTTGGGAATGGTTTGCCTCCTACCTGGAAGGGCGCTCATATCCGGTAACATGGAGGGGAGTGACATCTGCTCCACGCAGACTCTCCACTGGCATCCCACAGGGCTCAGTACTTGGTCCTCTTCTTTTCTCCCTGTATACTCACTCTCTTGGTGAAGTTATTTCATCACATGGGTTCTCTTACCACTGCTATGCTGATGATACACAACTTATCTTCTCTTTCCCACCCTCAGATGCCACAGCTTCTGAACGGATCTCAGCATGTCTGGCAGAAATTTCATCATGGATGACTGCTTATCAGTTAAAGCTCAATCCTAGCAAAACTGAACTGCTGTTCATCCCAGGTGATTCATCCCCAGGTCATGATCTTGCTATATTCCTGCACAACGATCTGATCTCCCCTTCAGCCACATCTCGCAACCTTGGGGTAACCATGGACACTCAACTGTCCTTTTCCTCTCATGTTGACTCGCTCATGTCGGTTTCTTCTCTACAACATTAGAAGGATTCGGCCATTTTCCCCCACACAGACTGCTCAGGTACTTGTTCAGTCTCTTGTCATTTCTAGACTGGATTACTGCGACACACTGCTGGCAGGTCTACCTATGAATGCAATTCGTCCTTTGCAAATGATCCAAAATGCAGCTGCCCGGCTTGTTTACAACCTGCCAACGTGTACCCCCAGCCCCCCCCCCGCGCTGCGATCCCTCCACTGGCTTCCGGTAGCATCGATGCATCGATTCAAAACACTGATGCTGGCCAACAAAGCCAAAAATGGACCAGCTCCCTCTGACCTCAAAGCCCTCATCATTCCTCGAACTGCACCCCGCATCCTCCGATCTACCAGCACTGCTCGACTGGTTCCACCATCTCTCAGGGTAAGAGGCAAGTATACTACAAGACTCTTCTCTGTCCTGGCACCAAGGTGGTGGAATGAACTTCCCCTATAGGTCCGGACAGCTGAGTCACTGGCTATTTTCAAGCGGCGGTTGAAGACCTACTTATTCAGGAAACACTTCAACTAGCACTTCTTTCCTTATCTTTTGTATTTAAAAAAAAAAACAAAAAAAAAAAACCTTTGACACATTTTCATTGTAACTTTGAACAAATGTTTTAAACTCATGGTATCTTAAGTCTGTAACCTAGTGAGCAGCATTAATGTATTCAGTGTTAGAGATTTAAGCACTTATGTATGTCGCTCTGGATAAGGGGTCTGTCACATGCTGTAAATGTAATGTAAATGTCACCCTTTCACCCCACTGTGAGTCGTCACCCTTTCACCCCACTGTGAGTCGTCACCCTTTCACCCCACTGTGAGTCGTCACCCTTTCACCCCACTGTGAGGCTCTTCTGTGTTTAAACAGAAAACAAAAGCAGTTTTTAAAAGCATTTACTGTGACAGACGAAGCAGTTTTTTTTCTTTCCTCTTCTCTTCATCTCACTCTCTGTAATGCCCCTTTCCCCCCGAGGCAGTTTGAGTGCAGGTTCGGAGCCTAATTTAGAACCAGCAGAGCCAAAGCACCGGCTCTGAACCAGGAACCAGGAAAAGTGGTTCTTAAGTAGCACCAAAATGTTGCTGGTCTAGACTTAAGAACCGCTTGCGTCAGGAGCTGTGGGCAGGGCTACTGTTAGCGCATTTGATAACGTTCCTTAAGTATACTAATGTTTAATACATTTTTACTTTACCGCGATATGATACATTATCAGCACACATGACACTAGGTAGCTACAGGCTAATGCTAAATTTTTTCTGTGTTAATGATAAAATAACGTTAAGTACTTTCTCCATCACAACCTCCGTTTATACAGATTACACGGAGCCGCACGTACACGTCGGATTCGCCGCGTTTGGGTGTTAATGTAGGTTCACAAAGCCATGAGCATTAACAGTAAAGTAACATCCACCATTGTTGTGTTTGTGTTTGTCGCTGCTGCGCTAACGTCGCTGTGTAACGTGACACGTATACAGTGACGTCACACTCGGCGCTGTGACGCTCTCTAACCGATGGAATGGCAAACCGGTTCTTAGAAGGTTCACCAGGGGAACTAACTTTGAACCAGCACCAGAACGAGCTCTGAACCAGCACTCGGGTCTTTTTGGTGGAAAAGAGGATTAAGTGTCTCTCTTGTTCTCTCCTTCCACTCTCTCTCTCACTCACTTGTATTCTGTTGTGTGTCTCTCCCCCCCCCCCCCCCCCACTCCCCAGGAGCTGAAGCCTCAGAGTCACTATAATCACGGATACAGTGAAAACATCAACCGTAAGAATCATGTGGATGATTATAGCACCTGGGACATTGTTAAAGCCACACAGTGAGTGTAACATTTTCTCACACACACACACACACACGAGGAGTTATTCATGAGAAATAAAGTTACCTTCTCTGTGGTGTAGGTACACACACATACACACACCACACACATACATACACACACACACACCACACAAGAGGAGTTATTCATGAGAAATAAACACAGTTACCTTCTCTGTGGTGTGTGTAGGTACGGGATA